>NC_132801.1:11871008-12153508 GCF_048594095.1 Paramormyrops kingsleyae
TGAGATAATATTTTTTTTTTATCCTTACTTAGGAATTTCTCTTTCTTTCTTTCTTTCTTTCTTTCTTTCTCACTTCCCCCTGTTTCTCTATTATTCTGTCTTAATGATGTCATAATGTACCACAACACCCCCGTGTACAACGCCTTGGGGCAACTGTTGTGAAAGACGTTATAAAAATGAATTGAACTGATATATTTACTTATCACTGTAGTCATATTGGTCTTGCTTTTTCCATCCATACAACGACAGGAAACATGTTTAACATGTTAATTACTCTTGCATGTGTGACAGGCTATGGGGCAACTGAATACAAAAATAAGGGCATAAATCTGCACAACTATGCAAGATCAAAGGTTGTCTTCCACCGCTGACAGCGTTCAGTTCAAGTATGCAAAAATATGAGTAAAATGTATAAATTCAAACATATTTTAACTTTTTACTGAAGGGTTCTACCTTCTGTTACCAACAAGCAGTACCGATTACACCATGGGATACAAATCATTCCACTGGCAGTACTGTTTTTTGCTTTTAAAATTTGAAAAATCTTTCTATTTTAATAGAACTTAAAACACCAGCAATAAGTCAATATACTAGCTATAGTGTTTTACCGTTTTTGCCATTATCAACAAAAGACACTTTAGCATCTATAGTCTTGACGTATTGAATGCTACAGTGTATCAAACAAGTCGCTTTTATTATTAACTTATACTAACCTCCATTTTCCCCATTTTATTGCTGATTATGTAGCCTAATATTTAACTTTAAACTTTATGTTTGTAAAACGTATACGTTTTACTTAACTTTTATCTAGTCTAATATGCTGGTTTATTTTACTTCGCAGAACTAATTCATGCTGCAACTGAAAATGACGAAGGGTGCGCGCAACATCGTAAAACATTTTTGATAGAATTACAAATAAACAAATAAAAATACAAGGAATCTCTGCAGTTTTCATACTGCACTTACCGTCACATTGAAAGTTTGCAGTCGTTTTCTTTTTTCATCGTTTCTTCATACCAGAATCTCCATTATAACCAAAAGAAAATCCTTCAAAAACATCATTGCCTAGAAACGTCTCCATTAGATGTTAATGCCACAGCGGATGATTGCAAAAGCAGTGGGGGATAACCACACCCGGCGGAAACGCTCTTTTAGGTTTCGATTACTGCTTAGTACAGTATCATTACAATGCAGAACATAATGATGAATAAGTTATGTGAATAAGCAGTAGTCGAGTTGTAAAAACAAATCAGGGGGGATGGTGAATTTTATCGTTTATCAGACATATTTTGTGCTGATGACAGTGCACATGGTGGGAGACCAACTGTGTACCCTTTTTATTGTTGTGTAAGCAAAAACATAATTAATATATTCTACTATCCTAAAACAACATGCATGGTGCGGATGTTACGTGTCAGATACTCGGAGTATGTTTTCAAAGTAGGAAATGCCAATCCGATTAAACGACGAATACTTGCTTGGAAAATCCCTGCTTGAAATGAAATCAGAGGTAATTGGGACGCGGCGCCCTTAAGCAGGACGCGCGCGCCTATAGTTTCTTTTTGACCTCAACTAGGCGGAGCATCAGCTTTTTGCCTTTTTAAATCCGAAGTCCCTCGGATCGAGCTGTCCATGCCGTTTGGCCATGATGTTAAAATCACATCAATACCGTCACCTGCTATGCCGCTTACTGAGGTAAATTTTTCTTAAAAAAAGTTGGCAGGCGCATTATTCGCGCGTGCCCTCTCGCTCACGGTATTTTACTCAATAGACCTATGCATTCATTGATAAAATAGCACAAGGGATGGAATTTTTTTTTCAATTCAATTCAATTTTATTTATATAGCGCATTATCACAACATTACATTGTCTCAATGCGCTTTACATTTCTGCCTCGTAAGGACCCCCCATTGGGTAAGCCAAAGGCAACGGTGGCAAGGAAAAACTCCCTAAGAGGAAGAAACCTTGGGAGGAACCAGACCCAAGGGGGGAGCCCATCCTCCAGGGGCCGGCAGATGAGTCAAACAAACAAGATGAAATGACTAAGCTAATACAGACAGGATGGAACCGGGTTATATTAGTTTTACAAGGGGGATGATTTTGACTGTTTTTATTTCAGGGGGGATGACATCCCTCCTCATCCCCCCTCAACTTGAGTACTGCGAATAAGTATAATTCTTTTTGCAATGCAAACCTTGTAAGATGTCGCTGTAGATTTGTCAGCACATTAATGTAAAATCCTACAGTACAGTAGCACATCACAATAAAGTACCTTAGTTTTCATTGCATTCTGGGTAATCTTGGTTAAGCGGGAATTTGCTATGTTCCATTTGATCTCGGCAATCCCGAGTTCCTAGTTGGAAATTTCAGCTGAAGTCAGAGGAACCTGCACACCCCACGCATCAGAATTCAAGATGGCTTTTATTGATAGATGTTAAAGTTATAGTTTTATACCGTTTATTAGCAGTTACGTCTTATTTGTGGCTCATTAAATAGGTGGTACACACAATGCTGTCCAGTAGAGCTGCTAGTTTTGGTCAGCTGACTGGCGTGAGGCTAAGATTGAATGAATCTACTCCCGCATTTACATTAATGTAAGAGTTTTATTACCTGATAAATAGTCTGTAGAGTTCGCAAAGTACCTCAATGCTTGATGTAGCTCATTTTAGGTTTATAATAGATTTGCTGTAAGATTTCTTGCGTGAGCGTCAAAAAGCGTATCACGCCAGATGTTTGACAGTTGGCAACCCTACTGTCCAGCTGCTAGCTGTGGATGTGTTTTTATGAGCAAAATGCTGTCTTGAAGTAATATTGCTAACAATTAACCAGAATTGAACTGGGGTATGTTTCAAAAAGCAGGATTTCTTGCTTAGTCAGATAAGCTGTAGAATTTAAGGTAGTCTGAACTAAATGTAAGTGAACGAAGATAAAAGCCATTTAAACTGGGGTACCTTAAATCTGACCAGTTATCCAGCTAAGCAAGACATCTTGCTTATTGAAACAGGTCCTGAATGGGTTTCTGACTTGCTGTCTGGTCAGCTTAATTTCATTTGGTAATATACAGCCATTCCTGCATTTCAGACATTCCAAAAAAAGTTGCTTCGGGGGCAGTTTAGGGCTAGTAATGAGGTTAAAAATAATGATGTCATTTCAAACAGGTGATTGTTATCGTGATTTGGTACAAAAGCAGTATCCACGAAAGGCTGAGTGTTTGAGGAGCAAAGATGGCCAGAGGATCTCCAGTTTGTCAACGAATGCATGAGAACATCATTGAAAATTATTCTTTGTTCCTCAAAGAAAGATTGGAAGAGATTTGCATGTTTCTCCCTTGACAGTGCATAATATCATTAACCGATTCAAGGAATATGGAGGAATTTCAGGGCGCAAGCCTAAGCTGAACACCTGTGATCTCCAACCTCTCAGACGGCACTGCATCAAGAACCGTCATTCATCAATAGCTGATATAACCACATGGGCAAGGGATTTCTTTGGCAAACCTTTGTCAAGCTCTACAATATAGAGCTACAGTCACAACTTACAACTTTACTGTGCAAAAAAGAAGCCTTATGTTAACCATGTCCAGAAGCGGCATTGACTTCTCTGGGCTCTGAGGCATCTGGGATGGACCTTCACACAGCAGAAACGTGTATTGTGGTCAGAGGAATCAGTATTGCAGATCTTTTTTGGAAGAAAGGGACATTGTGTGTTCTGGACCAAAGATGGAAAAGACCATCTGGTCTGTTATCAGCAAAAAATCCAAAAGCTGGGGTTTGGGGTTGTGTCAGTGCCCTTGGCAAAGGTCATTTACATTTCTGTGATGGCACCATTAATGCAGAAAAGTACTCAGATTTTAAAGCAACATACATGTCAAGACATCTTTTCCTGGGATAAGCATGCATTTTTCAACAAGACAATGCAAAACCACATTCTGCAGGCATTACACAGGCACGGCAGCAGAAAAAGAGGGTGCGGATGCTGGACTGGCCTGCCTGCAGTCCTGACGACACGAAAAATGTGGCAACGACGACCCCATATTGTTACACACCTTCAGACATGTTTGCAGGAAGAATGGGACAAAATAACGCCTGAATTACTTCATCGATTGGTATCTGTCACACCGAGCGGGGAAAAGAGGTACGGATCCAGAAATGCGAGGTAGCTGAGCTTTATTGAAACAGGAGTGAGCTCCAGAAGGAGAGCGCAGCCCTCTGGGAGACCGGAGCGGCTGTACCCGGTAAGTCAGCTTCTCTATAGGTAGTCCTCAGGCAGACGGGTTTGAAATCGGCAAGCAGGGATCGTTGTCGTCGTACGGGTGCGTGGGTCGTAATCCGGAAGGTCAGTCCAACGAAGAAGCACGGGACTGGACGACAAGAGGGAAGGAGGACAGGAGGCGCCGGGCTCAACGAGGTAGAAGGATCAGGAACGGGAACGGGACTGAGGAGGGAAGACACAGGAGGCAAGGGTTCAACAAAAGATGAATTGGAAAGGTATGTGACGGAGACGGAGGACAGAAAACTGCTTGGTCTGGCGTCTTTTCATCAGCTCAATACTTCGCGATTAGCTGGAGTTAGAGCTTCTCTTTTAAAGAAGAGCTAATCGTCAGGTGCAGGGTGGCATCTGCTCGACCCCGCCCCGTGGGCGTGACAGTATCCTCAGTGCCAAAATATCTTTTAAGTGTTGTGAGAAGAAATGGCAACATTACAGAGTGGTAAATGCTTTACCTTCCCAACTTTTTTTGGCCTGAAATGCAGGAATGCATGTATATTAAGAAATGAAATTTAGTTGACCAGACAAAACATGAAATATCTTGGGTTCATACTGTCTGTAATGAAATGAAAGTCAAAGTAAATTTAAGAATCACTGTGTTTTTCTTTTCTTTGCATTTTCCATACCAACTTTTTCTGATTTGGGGTTGTAAATAAAGAAAATGTCCACTGTTAAAATAATCATTAGCCAATATTAAGAAAAGTAAATAATGCAAGCAAATTTAAAAAATCCATTCCATTCTGTAACCTGACTGAAATGACATTTAACAGGTTTTAAATATACATATGCTTGCAGTCCAGCATAAACTATTAAATATTTAAATTGGCTAAGATAAATGAGATTCTTATGCTAATGATAGGATGTTAACATGATAAATTGGTTAATAAACTAACCAGAATCCAATAATTTAATCAACATTTTAACATATCACCCAAACTTCTCAATCAAATAAACAGCAGACACTTTTGAGTGAGAGAAGTTTCCTGTTTATTAGGTCTGTTTGAACAGTGGTTCCGCGTACGCAAAGGAGAAAAGCCCCCCACTTACAAATCAATATACATTTTATACCTTTTTTGTGAGTGATTTCCCTACATGAAGTTTGAACTCGCCAGATGCTGCTTATTAGCTCATCTCTCTGTTCCCTGTTATCCCGACTCTTATCAATCTTGCTTCCTTTTCATGGTTCCTGTTACTAGGGCCTCTCAGTTCCGTCTGTAAAGCTCCTAAAATTTCCTACAAGGCCCTCACCTGCTCACAGCTCCACACACCACTTGTATCACTGCACAGAAGATACGAGCACAAGTACCCCGGGAATACCTTCTGTACTGATGTGATGGGTGTGTGGTGTTCGGTAGAAGAAAACCGTTTGCACACTAAACTGCTCACTACAAAGTCTGTGGATTGTTTTCAGTCATGATTTCTGGTAAGAGACATTGCTGTTGATTTGTTCAAATGCATTTTTCTGGTGCTTTACGGAAGCCCGACATTTCTACGACCCATATATTCAGAACTAGGCAACTCCCAGTAGAACAACCTAAATGGATAGATAGCATTAAAGCCCCTCTAAAACATATCTTTTGGTGTGAACTGCCCCTTTAAACTAATTAGCATTTTGCTTTAGGCACTGTCTGTAGTAATGAATGTTAACTAGCTACACTTGATGATGATGATGAAAACCCTTTATTGCTGTTGCAATATACCATATCACTAATCACAAGTACCAGCAAAAAAACTGGCCATCAACCTGACCATACATATACAAACATCACATTATAGGGGGTAGACAGGTCAGGCATGACTTTCTTTCTGTTGACCAGTGAAATTTCTTTTACTACTTTCTGGGTGGCGACCTCTCGCATCATTAAAAATGGCCGAGGCTGCCCATTGGTGGGAACACTGGCCGGGTTGCCAGTGGGCAACGCTGGCCTTCTTGCAACTTGCAATGAGTTCTCCTTCGATATATTTGCGGGAGTTGGAAAAAGAATTAAATTAAGTACTGCTCAAATATGTTTTTTGTTACTTTATCAAGCTATTATTTATGCTTGTGAGTGAATAGAAAGTTACATAAAATTTTTCACCAAATAAAAGAAAAATAGGTTATTATTTGGAGCCCGCCACCGGCAGATCCCAATGCAGGGCCATCGCCATCTTCAGATTCAGCTAGGGTGAGCAAGCAACTGGCAGGAGTTCTGGCTTACCCCCATCCAGGACAACTGCATCGTGGGCGTGGATCTCCTATTCAGTCAGCGAGCCATCCCTGACCTGTGGTGGAACACCCTGGCCCTGTGCGTTAACAGTCACTGTAATTACCAAGATGCTCCCCTGCCCACGACGACCCGTCACGACATCGACATGGGTGGTGCTTGCCCCAACTGCCTCCGCGCCCGGTGACTACTGCTGGCAAAGAAGATTGCTGTTGAGCAGAAGGTGTGGGAGATGCTGGCTTCTGGAGTCACTGAGTTGTCCTCTAGTCCGTGGGTCGCCACTGCCATTCTAGTCAAGAAGAATGATAGCACCTGGTGGTTCTGCGTGAACTACTGTAGGCTTAACGCGGTCACCAAGGTCCTATCATCTGCCATGTATTGAAAGAGTCTTGGACACCTTAGCCAGCTTGTGGGGGTTCAGTTCACTGGAGCTCCGCAGCAGCTGCTTGCAGGTGGACCTGACTCCCGAGGCCTGGGAGAAGACGGGCTTCACTCTGGGGTGCGGCCTGTGGCAGTTCTGGGTTGTCCCCTTTGGGTTGTGCTATGCCCCCCTGACTTTCGAGAGGTTGATGGAAGGGCTGCTTGAAGGCATCCTGAAAAGCTGCTATATCTACTTAGGCAATCTACTTGTCCACACCCACACTTTCAATGATACAGCAGCCAACCTGCACCTGTTGTTCTTGGCCATCCAGTGGGTGAATCTCCAGCTGAACCTGGTGAAGTGCAGCATCCTACAGAGGGCGGTCAAGTTCCTGGGTCATGTGGTCAGTGAGAAAAGCATTGAGACGGACCCAGAGAAGGTGAATTTATTATTATTATTCTGTGGTTTATTTACCATTTTTGTCATTTTTCCCAATTTTGCCACTGTCATTGTGAGAATTTGCACACAAGTTTTTCACTTACCTGATGTCTACAAAGTGTCAAGTGATATGACAAATAAATGATTTGATTTGACACAGTATTATTGGAAATCAAAGCAACTTTATTGAGCAGTAGTGGTGCTTAGAGGATACATGTTAAAGGGGGACATTTGCAAGGGGCACATGGAGAAATTTGGCTAATTACCTGCCCACTGGTTGTGGTATGGAAAAGCTTGACAGGTTCAGGCCACATACTGCCTTTCAGGTCAATATAGCACTTTGGGACAGACCCAGTCCCCTCACCCCAACCTCCAACCCCCCCCTCAGTATTTCAAAGCTTTCACCTAATAATACGATGAGGAAGGTAAAGTACAATGCACTTTTGTTCCATGTAATGAAAGGTAACCTGTTGGACTGGATTGACAAGCAAATAATCAGGCTTTGATACATGAGAGATTGTTTGCACAGACCACTTACTGGCAGTAGCCTCATACTCACGTCTACCACCCCCCCACCCCCAGTCATAACACGACAGGGTAAACGTCGAGTACGACCTGATTTATACTTACACATACACTACCCATTAATTTTTTTATTTCTATTTATTTCCTTAATATTATATTTTCAGGATATTCTGTTTGTGTACTGTGTACTTTACTTTTTTTTGCAATTTATTTACTTGTACTATCCATGCTTTTTGTCTTTGATTTACACGATTGCTTATGTGCACCTTATATACCTTGCTGTGGTATGTGATGAATCCCCCCCAGTACCTTATCTTATTGGCCTGTTCCTGGGATTCAGGGAAATGGTGTGCTGTGGTGGTTCAGTGTGTAGCACTGTTCTATCTGGCCGTCTGAAGCCCAGCTACACCTTTGAGTCTGAGCTCCCGTTCCACCACATCCCAAAGATGCTCTATTGGGTTGAGATCTGGTGACTGTGGGGGCCATTGTAGTACAGTGAACTCATTGTCATGTTCAAGAAACCAGTAATGAATGATTCAAGCTTTGTGACATGGTGCATTATCCTGCTGGAAGTAGCCATCAGAGGATGGGTACATGGTGGTCATAAAGGGATGGACATGGTCAGAAACAATGCTCAGGTAGGCCGTGGCATTTAAACGATGCCCTATTGGCACTAAGGGGCCTAAAGTGTGCCAAGAAAACATCCCCCACACCATTACACCACCACCACCAGCTTGCACAGTGGTAACAAGGCATGATGGATCCATGTTCTCATTCTGTTTACGCCAAATTCTGACTCTACCATTTGAATGTCTCAACAGAAATCGAGACTCATCAGACCAGGCAACATTTTTCCAGTCTTCAACTGTCCAATTTTGGTGAGCTCGTGCAAATTGTAGCCTCTTTTTTTCCTATTTGTAGTGGAGATGAGTGGTACCAAGTGGAGTCTTCTGCTGTTGTAGCCCATCCGCCTCAAGGTTGTGTGTGTTGTGGCTTCACAAATGCTTTGCTGCATACCTTGGTTGTAACGAGTGGTTATTTCAGTCAAAGTTGCTCTTCTATCAGCTTGAATCAGTCGGCCCATTCTCCTCTGACCTCTAGCATCAACAAGGCATTTTCGCCCACAGGACTGCCGCATACTGGATGTTTTTCCCTTTGCACACCATTCTTTGTAAACCCTAGAAATGGTTGTGCGTGAAAATCCCAGTAACTGAGCAGATTGTGAAATACTCAGACCGGCCCGTCTGGAACCAACAACCATGCCACGCTCAAAATTGCTTAAATCACCTTTCTTTCCCATTCTGACATTTAGTTTGGAGTTCAGGAGATTGTCTTGACCAGGACCACACCCCTAAATGCATTGAAGCAACTGCCCTGTGATTGGTTGATTAGATAATTGCATTAATGAGAAATTGAACAGGTGTTCCTAATAATCCTTTCGGTGAGTGTATATAGTTTACACAGATGCACACCCATAAATTGAGAAATGACTGAAACAGAAAATGTGCTGTGGGCTCTTATTTTTATCCGCGGCTGTATGTGCATAAACTGTTTTGAAAAATGTTCTTGGTCGGGAGCATGTTAAGTATATTACGTATATTACATGAAGTGTGCTGAAGCTTTCGAGAAAAAATATTTATGTCAAAGACACGAGTTTCAACGTCGTATTACAGTGATGCAGTGATACAGTGATAGGTGAAAAGACCTCAAGGGGATCAATACAGTATCATTTTGCTACTCATATCTGTATATATCATATGTTTGTGTGGTTACTTCACAACAGCGCAATATGTACAAAGCTTGTTTATTAAAATATTTCTCTATGAATATCCTAGATCTATCTATCCTGATTGTGTTGTGTTTTATAATGATCATTTTTATATTAGATGTGTATTTTTATATTTTTTCGTGTGCAGCACATTGGGTACTCTGGCTTGAAAAGTGCTCTATAAATAAAGTTTATAATAATAATAATTGTTGTTGTTGTTATTATTATCATTATTAGAGGGGGTAATGGACTTATGGTATATATTTTGGAACTTAAGCCGGGTGGATGTGCATTGACAAGTTATTGTGAATAAAATGAAGGTAGATTTTGGACTATATTTTTTCTACATACTTTTCCCTTGCTGAACCTTCATAATGTTTTTATATGCAGTGATTAACAACTGGTACGCAAGTATATGCATTTGCCCCGAAAAGCGATACGCACGGCCATTTCTTGTCCTAGTAGCACAAATACTATATTCTTCGCGCATTGCCGCCCATTACGCGGCCGTAGCGCCCTCGTGCGTCCAGCACACGGCCTTGCTCGGCTTCCGTATTCCCGCAGGAGCGGAAGTGACGAAATAGAGTAATATAAACCCAAAAAGATAAATACCGTTTCCAGTCTACAGATTAGTAACAATGTCGGACTGTAAGATAAACGACGGAGACATGTCCACTTTGCAACTATTTCAGCAGGTTTGTACTTTCATTATATATTCTTTTAATGCCGATATTTCTTGCAAAGCGAGTTAGCTGATTTCCGGTGTTCGTTAGCCAGCAGCTAGCCTTGTTTATAAGTAATTTGTTTTCTCTCGCGAGGTTGAAATTGTCAGGACATAAATCGGCATATACAGACAATATCGCCTTCATTAGGAGCGTCAGGTCATTAATCTTATTTTTAAAGATGGATTAGTAAATTTGACAACATGTAGGCCTACTTGTGACCCGAGCTGTATAAAACTAGTATTGGACTGTAGTCTATGTATGTACAATCACTGACGGTCTCTATAACTTCAGACTGCGTTGGCTTTATAGCAACGCGCTATTTTGAACGCGCTAATATCATGCTTTAGCATTTTCTGTCATATGGAAGTGTTAAACTTCAACTTGGAATGTACCTTTCCTTGTATATACGCAAGTTATTATATTAATATCATAAATGAACGATTATTCGACTAATCGCTAAAATGCAGGAGTGTTAGTCGACTAGGAATATCTTTAGCCGGGGGCAGCCCTAGTATAAAGTAATTGTCATTAAAATAGCTGTTAATCATGAATTTGCCATATATTAGGGTGACCAGATAATCCATGTCAGGGAGGACACTCTGAGCTAGGACAGGAATTGTAAATTACCATTTCAATTAAACGGACCTGGATTTCACTTGAGCACTGAGTTCTTGCTGTGTGCTGATTGGTCAGTCTCCTATAATCATGCATGTGTCACTAATGTTAATGTGAAACAGCTGGATGAGTCTTTCAGTCAAGGAAATAAACCAGTCAAAGCACAAGAAGAGCTGAACTGAACAGGAGCCTTTCAATTTGAAAGTAGTTTATAAAACCTGAAGTAGCTCAAAGTGTCCTCCCTGACATGGATTATCTGGTCACCCTACCATATATCTATGAAGGAAACATCTGGTTTTGCTAGGTGTTTTCAACACCACACATTCTTTTGTCTAGCTCAGATACCGAAATGACTTTAAGATCTACTTCCTTTGTTTCTTTATAACACAGATATTATAACTGTAGAATTTGTTTATATGAAGGCCAACCAATGGTGCCTATGCCTGATAGAGTAGAAAACAGTCCAGGGCCTAGAATTACCCCTTCTTATCCTACTGTGTTGTATTTGGCTCACACCATTTACCGTTTCCCGTATTGCTGCATTTTGTATGTGACAGGTGGCCTTGCTGGGCTGGCTTCGGTCAGACAGTGAGGAGAGCAAAGATCTGCTCACTACGCTCACTGGAGCTCGGGTGATGCATGCAGTCCACAACCGGCTCACAAGACGGAGTCAACTGGACGCCTACAAGGTTAGGTCTCAGTCTCACAAAAAAAAAGACCAAATCAATGGTGTATTGCCCCAAGATGTTGGTTTAGGGTTTTGACCCCAAACACTATATGAAGAGTAACCTTAATTCCTCCAAGTAAATATCCATTTTACATATTTTATCTATTATCCATCTAGTATCCATCTAGTATACATTTTTGAGAGAACAGGGAACAGTTGGCCGTAATCATGGGACCAGCAGTGAAATCACTAAGCTGACCACATGATTTGAAGTGGTGCCCTTTCAATCACAGACACGGCATCCAGTCCTGCTGAACTACACACTACCCACATCTATCCATAATCTGAAACCACTTGTCCTATTCAGGGTTGCAGGGGGTCTGGACCCTATGGGTGCAAGGCAGGGAACAACCCAGGATGGGGCACCAACCCATCACAGGGCACAAGGCAGGGAACAACCCAGGATGGGGCACCAACCCATCGCAGGGCTCAGTCACACACCATCCACACCTGTGGGCAATTTGGCAACTCCAGTCAACCTCAGTGTGTTTTTGGACTGTGGGGGGAGACCAGAGTACCTGGAGGAAACCCGACAATGACATGGGGAGAACATGCAAACTCCACACACGGTACCTTGACAGAGACTTGAACCCAAGTCCCAGAGGTGTGAGGCAACACTGTCACCCACATCCAACACTATAAATTGATTTAGATGACATTTAAGTTGCTTCATGTACTGCAGAACCTGAAGAGTGCACACTTACCCTGTTCTTTTATTAGCTTCTCTCCTGTGATACTTGTGCTCACAGTTCCTATGACAGCTGGATATCTATGGGTGCTTTTCTATTGCACCAGGTACCATACTTTTGGTACTTGGAGTTTTACCTCTGCTGCTTTTGCATAAGCGCTGCATGCGTTCTCAGAAACAATTGTAATCATTTCCATCCTTGCCGTTTAAAACATTCGAAGATGCGCTTGTGAGAAATTTATGAACTATTGTGTTTTATAAGTACTCCAATATTTATCACAACAAAATCACATTGCTAAGACAGCATGCTACATGCATATATTCAACAAAATACTTTTTAATTTGTCATACCATCTGGATCTTTTTGTTGTATATGTTCTTCTGGCCAAATCACATTTATTTACTTTATCATTATTTTCACAACTGTTTAAGGCGTTTGTATGGTTTCAGATACAGGCTATTCGCATAACCAACTGACAAGAAAGGAAAGCGTTTCAAGTCCCACCCAAAAGTACCAAATTACCAAAGTAGTACCTCAGCTGCTTTGGCACTTTCGGTACTGGTACTTGACCGGAAGTCAATGGAAAAGCAAAAGTACCATACCAAAAGTACCCCATGATTTAGCTTGTCAACCTTGGTGTATCCAGTAGGTTTACCAGTTTCACAAAGGCATGATGGGATTTTCCTCTCTTAATACATGGATTTTCCTTGTTTTCCACGCACAGAGGGAGTGTATTCTGAGCGTGGCAGACTATGTGAGACGACACCCTCGTGCCTCTCAGCAAGAGCTAAGTGCTGAAGTTGAAAAACACATCAAGCTATTTGCTGCACGTGTACAGATGCTGGACTCATCCCCGCTCCTCTGACCTTCTACCTGCATTCAAGCCAGATGCTCATTCCTGTGTGTTTTTATTGTAATTTATACTGTATATATAATGGGTAAAAAAAATCACATCATACACAAGATATTTTGAAAATTAATTTGTATGTTAACCTTTTCTGGTAGATGTGTGAAGTATGCTCATAATTTAATACAACTGCAGTTGGTAATGTTGGACAGCACAACATGAAAAACAGGCATTTTGCCATCGTTTTGTAGGTGAATCCTGGCCAGCTACAGCAAGTTTAGAAATAATAATAAAAAAAACCTTTGATGGGGAATTCTGTACTCTTTAGTACTAACCTCATCAAAACATGAAAAAACTTTCCACTCTTAGGTAATGATAATTCCAATGAATATTATAGTCATATTTCAGGTGGGTATGGCCAAAACAGCCTACAAGAGGCATTAATCCTGTGTCTCCGTCACATCACACATGCACACACTAGGGACAGTAAGATTCACTGATGCACATTGGTGCACCGGTATAGAAGTTCACCATGCAATTGCCCCGATTAAAAGTTTGCACTGGATACAATTTATGCTGAACCTGGGCTGCCGTTTCTAACATCTTTAATTTTGAATATACAATTATTAGTAGAGGCCCTTTGCCATTATTTAGAAATGCTACCAATAATTTTATATTTAATTCCACCATTCAACTGTTTCTGTATGTGTACCATATTAAAATTGCATATTTTGCATTGAATCATGTTGAATCGCACTGCATCGCAATAAGGAATGAATCATATCGTATCACGAGTCATTACTTAATATATATCTTTAATGCATTGAATCGTTGGGAATGCATTGAGATGTGTCACATCGGCCTCAGTGATGGAGACGCACATCCCTAATACACACAGCCCATATTATAAATCATCCAAAGATATGTTTATTTGGTATCTTATTTAAGCAGCACTACTTCCTGACGCATTTGCCGTCTAACCAAAACTGTACAAAACCAAAAATGGGAGCCAATACACATTAACTGAGCATCTTAAATAAAGCTCATCTTTTGAGATTTAAAAAAAAAAAAAAAAATACAAAAATTCAATAAAAATGATCTCATTAACAAAGGCTATGCCTTAATTTAATGCTAATTTCCCACTTAAACATTTTCATTGCATTACAGCATAATTAACCCTTAGCTGGCACACTCCCAAAGACAGACCATAAAATGAATCTAGTTATTCCTGAAGTCCCAAGTTCAAGTATAGCCACGTGTTTGTGGATGGCAGTGTGATTTAAAAGTTCATTTTTCTCCATGATATGAAAAGCTGAAATGTTAAATTTTAGACATTTCGTATGCAGACAATAATACTGGGTAATTAAATGGGAAGCCATCCAGTTATTAATAAAACAGGAAAGCAGCCCATTTGCTGCCCGTTCATAAAAAAATATATACAAACCGAATATAGAGAAACAGAACAGCCGGCGTGTTTTCAGCTGACAAACATGAATAAACGTGGGGGGTGGGGGTGGGGGGGGGATCTTGCAAGAACAAATTAATGCAAAACATTTTCCGTGTATGCTGGCCGCTTGTGGCAACACGAAAATCCATCTCTGACTAAGCACCTACAGGCTACCTTCCTCCACAAGCACAGCTCGCAGATAAAATTAAGTATACCTTCATTTATTATATCATAGCTCTTTTAAAAACTTGTACCCATTCATTGTACAGTATACATTTGGTACTTTGTTTCAGTTCATATCTGCATATTCGCTATATTGCCACCAAGTCAGCCAACCCTTTCCATAAGCAAGAATGCTGCAGCAGCCGAGGAACCGGACGACGTTCAACGGAATCTATCGATACCAAATACTACGTCCCGTATGAAGCTTGGCATAGATATAAAACACCTGGTAAAATTCTCATGGAAAGAATATGGTTTCACTTAAACCACCTGCAGTCTTACTAAGATAATCCTGCAATAAAGAGAATGACCTACAGACTGTAACCCACATCACCGCTACCCTGATGTCTCCCCAACTCCAAAGCAGGTTTAAAGTACATCACCGTGTGGAAAACAAACCACTCTGGGGACATTCACACGTGCCGAAAGAAGCAAGTTGTGACAGGAAGATAAGGTGCTCTGGGAATATTTCATACACTGAAGACAGTTTAAAAAAATAAGTTAATTCACCCACTAGAGGGGGGAAAAGAGCTGAGTAACTCCATAATTGCACAGTACATATTTCCCAAAGTCCCCAAACAGTTGCTGATGTATTGGTCAAACCACTGTGCTCTGCAGGTGGTGAAGTGACAGTTCATTATTTTCAATGCATCTAACACTAATAATACCCACATCATTCGTATTTCCAGAGGCCTCTGTGAGGCACTGCCTGGATTATGCTCCGCTCTGACTCCTCATAGAGGAGTGCTGACTCTGTAGCTCCACCTGCAGGCCATCCGTCACATCACAGGCACTTGAAAAACAGGAGATGCTCCCTCTGGTGTCGAGTCACAGGCACTGCAGGCCCGCTCCTCCACAGCACAGGGGAAAAAGGCAGCCAGTCCTGGAATGCATATCGGTAAGGCAAGAAATCCAAAACCCAGTGCCCTGTTTCCCTTGCACCATCTCACATGGGCGCCTCGTTCGTCTCCGTGGGCTCTGGACCGGCCCGTATTTGTGCAGGATTCGCCGAGCTGTGGTAATAGGCCAGGAAGGGTCGCTCCGACGCGCATGTGCGCATGGCCTGGTAGGTGTGCTGCAGCAGTTGCGGAAAGCGGGAGGTGAAGTAGGAAACAAAGTCATCGGGAATGGAGCCCAGAGTCTCCTGTACGTCCTCAGGCAGCTCCCTGTAGTGATGCTTCTGTTTTTTCGGGAGGGGAGGGGAGGGGAGGGGGGTGATTGGTTATGTTTTGCTTTTGCATGTTACCTATCAACACACATTTCAGACACCGCAGTTTTATTTTAATGAAATGGTCACCGAAATAAACACCACAGTCTCCGTCTCTGGTGGCTTTCTCTGCACACTTGTTGCGCTGAGGAAAAAAAAAAAGCACTCAAGAAAGACCAACTTGCCTTATTCCTCATGGCACGGAGAAGATCCCTGGCGGATCCCCCCTTATATGACCGGAACTTCCTCAGATCTGCCAGGAGACGAGTGTTGGAATTTGAAGTGGGGAGGGACAGTTACACATCAACATCGATATTCATGTCCTGCACGTGCACACACACACACACGCAGGTACACGCACACACGCGCGCGCACGCAGGTACACGCACGCACGCACACACGCACGCACGCACACACGC
Source organism: Paramormyrops kingsleyae (assembly GCF_048594095.1). Taxonomy (NCBI): domain Eukaryota; kingdom Metazoa; phylum Chordata; class Actinopteri; order Osteoglossiformes; family Mormyridae; genus Paramormyrops; species Paramormyrops kingsleyae. Next base: position 11,887,469 of record NC_132801.1, read on the forward strand.
ACGCACGCACACACACCTGTCTGCAGAGGCACAGTAATGTGTTCCCTCCAGTCTCCCTTCACCACCGCCCTGCCCCCCCTCTCCAGCTGCCGCACGATTGGCCCATCTAGCGGTTCTTTCTCTATCCTGTCGCTGACATCCTGCGGTGGAGAAAAGCAGAGTGCAGACATTGAGGCTTGAGCACGTGTGACGTGTGTGTGTGTGTGTGTCTGTAGGCACCTGAGCCAGCCTGTGGGGGGAGGGGCGGCTGACCTGGAAAAACTGCAGCTGCTTTTCCAGGCTCCAGAAGAACGGGTGCTTGAGCACGCTGTCCGCCAACGGCCTTCGCTGAGGCTCCATGCTCAGCATCTGCAGGATCAGGTCTGCAGCGACTATGTCATCTGTACAGGACACGCAACAGCCTACAGCTCAGTCTACAGCCCCTCTGTTCACCATATTTCTACCCACCATAAATAAATAACTCCATAACATACAAACACATTAACCATCCATCCATTTTTCTATAACCTGTTTGTCCTAAGCTGGGTCGCAGGGGTCCAGACCCCATCCCAGAAGCTAGGGTGGGGTGCCAACCCTCATTAACTATAATACCAAATTCACTCTTAAATCCAGTTAACTTCTTGAAAGCACTTTGCAAAGAAACTCTCCCCCAGGTCACTGACCGTGTCTGTCCGGCTGGAGGCTGTCCAGGCTGCAGGCCCCCGCCAGGATGTTGGCTTGCCGCTGCAGTGACTTGCCGAAGGGGTGACTGCCTTCCGACACGGCGTAGTAAAACACGCAGCCCGCCGAGAAGATGTCAACCGCACACGTCTGTGGGGGGGGGGGGAACAGCGGCGGCCTGACTGTGAGCACGCCTGGCGACGTGCCGGACCAAGCGGACAGCAATCCAGCACGCGCCGCCATTGGTACTCACGGGATTGGCCGTGCTGTCCTCGCTGAGGACCTCCGGGGCGATCCAGCCCTCGGTACCGGGCACCCCCGACCTCCTGCTGAAGCTGTGTCTGCCCACAGCCAGCTTCTTACACAGGCCGAAGTCGGAAATCATGGCCCTGACCCGGCCGTGTGCGTTGGGCATGGACACCAGGATGTTGTGGGGTTTCAGGTCCCTGTGCACTGGAAGGGGGCGGGGTCAAGACACCAGTGAGACTGGGGGTGCAGTTTCACACAGACCATGTGCTCATGTACCTGACCAAATTGCTTTCAGGAACAGCTGCAAGCATGGAACACTTCAGCGCAGAGATGGCCAGTCTTATCCAGAAAAGGCCACTGTGTATGAAGGTTTTCACTGCAAATTAGATTACTAATTAAAGGACTGATTGGCCGAACAGTCCTCACACCTGGGTTTGAACAGCTGGCCTAAAGGTTGCCCCAGAAACCTGCATACACGCTGGGCCTTTGCGGATAAGACTGTTGGGAGTTATGGAAGTCAGCGGAGAGCAAGGTGATCAAACAGGAACATGAGGGCCAAACGTGCTACAAACTAGCCGCCCGTCCAGCACTTACCGATGCTCAGCGAGTGGAGATGCGCCAGGCCGGACATGGTCTGCTGCAGCAGTGACACCGGCTCCAGGCCGTGCCGGTCGAAGTCCTTCTGCTCGACGTACTGAAGGGGGGCAAACAGGAGAGAGCATGCGGTGATCTATGATCTGATCACGGTCAGCTTTGCTGGTGATGGGGAGATGTTCACTTCAGACATATCCTGGGGCGTTTAAGACCGAGGACGGGGGCTGAGATTTATGGCCAGACCAGGAGGCCGAGGCGACCCGTCTGGTACCAGGGGAAAGGCAACTGGAACCGGTAAGTCAGAGAACAGGGAGTCTCAGTGGGTCTCCCAGAGGGCGGGTGGGCGGACGGTCCGCACACCTCCTGCAGCGTGGCGGCGCACAGCTCGATGGCGATGTAGTGGAACTGCCGCTCCTTCTCGGTGCAGAAGTAGCGGATGACGTTGGGGTGCTCGTCCGACTCGCGCAGAAGCTGAACCTCGCGGTCGGCGAAGCTGAAGCATTCCGGAAGGATCCTCTTCACTGCCACCGGCCGGTCATCAAACTTACCCCTGTGCAGCGGGGAACGTGATAAACGCCATTTAGCCGGTATTCTCTACTCAAACTTTGCACGAGATTTCAGACCTGGCTAACCTGGCCCGGTTAAACAACTATGCCAGCAGAACAACACTAGTTAAAGTTCCACCAACAAACTACTGATGATGCATCTCCCGTCAGACACTTCTGTGTTCATCTGAGCCTGATCAAACATGCAGAGAAAAGTTCATCATTGCTCTGACTTACTTGTACACAATAGTTCCCTCAGCTCCATGTCCCAGCACATTTTTAGGGTTGAAGGTAATGTTTCCGACCCGGATGCAGTTTGAATCTTCATCTGAAGAGATGAAACAAAAATAGTTTATCCTAAGGACAATTCTGTCCAGAGCGACTTATTAACTAAAAAAGCTTGGGGTCTGTTAGCATCCCTGCTGTAGCCAGGACTATGGGCCTTGCATAACAGCCAAATGGGATTCAATCCCATGACCTTCTGGATACAGACACAGACCCCTAACCTGCTGACGTACACACCATCCCGATAAACCGGGGCCTGGTACCGCCCTAGGCAATGAAGATGAACTGATAATCATGGTACCTCCTTCCTCATGCTCGTTGGCCGAGCCACTGATCTCTGACACCGACAGGTTGGAGTGGTTGGAGGCCCGGGGGGTGAGGCTCGGACTGCTTTGGTTGGAGCCCTCGGCCCGTGCTCTCGCCGCGTCCAGGAAGTCCCCGTCCAGGGGCATGTCGGAGGGCGGCTGAAAAACCAACTGCTGCTTCTGGATGAGTTCCAACTTCTCCTCCATCTGCCTCTGGAACTGCTGATGTTGCAGCTGCTGCTGTTTATGTACGGTCTGGGGGGGGGGAGGGGAGGAAGCGCCGCAAAAGCAGCTCAGGTCAGGGTTTTATTCATTTCCCCAGTTCATATATATTTTAATCTACAGAGAGAAACTGGAGTGATATACTGCCACCTGGTGGTCTGTTCACGTAACAGCAGCAAAGACTGCTTGGTACCCAAGTTAAGGTTACAGCCCGTACCTTTGGGTACGTGATGACGAAGGCCAGCCAGCCAGCCAAGAGGAAGGTGCTGAAGATGATGGTGGCCATGTCCTTGAGCATGCTGTCCACGGGGGCCTCCACCCGCACCTGCTTGGAGGGCTTCTCCTGGATGGAGGTGGCCGATGATTGAGCCGCATCGTCGCCCATATTGCTTTCGTTCACCTTCTGCCAAGAGGGGGCCATGCAGATGTATTAGAGACTTGGCTATTTCATACATGTATCTCTTTTCTCATAGACGGAGTGAGTCTGTATACTCATGTTACACGTGTCTGTGTACTGGTCATGTGACTTGAGTTTAAAGTGTTATTCTGAGACACGGACATGGAAAAATAACTAACAAGGAATCGCTGACAGCTTCAGATATTAAAACACCAATTTATAACTTAAAGGTACTCGTCTAAATAAAGTTATCAACGTACAGCTCTGGAAAAAATTAAGAGACCACTGTATTTAAGAATCAGCATTTCTAAATCCTGGTTTAATCCTGGTTCTGCTGGCAGAAGCCTACACTGAACTGAACCTAACATGCTGCTTCCAGGCTTGAAGACAGCAGCACACAAGGACAAAGTGAGGCAGGAGACACTGGCAATGACCAAAAACCAGCCAGGTGGAGGGCAGCAGCGACCTTCTAATGCCATAGATGAACGTCAACTCATCCAATAGTGCATCATGAATCAGAGGATGACCTCAAGTGAGAATGTGTAACATTAAGCGGTTTGATGTGCATTGCCAGGACAATTCATAGCAGGCTCCTAGAAGCAGGACTGAAGACCCATAAAGCAAGAAGCCATAAAGCAAACTCTTCATCAATGAGAAGCCGGGAAGAACCAGGCTGGAGTTTGCAAATAAAATGTATATTTTACACATACCCATAAATTGAGCAATGAGAGAGACTAAAAAATTTACTGTGGTCTCTTAATTTTTCCCAGAGCTGTATAAAAGAACAGGGCTAGAAACAACCCAAACAATTTTTGTTTTTAGTTATTTTTATTAGTAGTATTTTTGCCTTTCCAGTTAATCAAAATGCAGGAATAAAATTCATCAATTGTAAGCATAAAAAAAAAGATTTAATCTCCCATAAATAAGGCCACACCCAGTCCTGCTCACTCTATCTATTACCCCCTCCTTACAAAAAGCCGAGTGACGCACGAGGCCCTGCAGACCGCCAGGTGGTCTGTGGTACGGAGGCCACAGACACCCAGCCCTTGAATATCAAAGACGCCCATTCATCTCTGGTACTGGTAATGACGCCAGCGCCCTCCCCGCAGGGGGCCGGGCAGCTGTCCCCCCCCCATTTCACGTTTCAGCCCTACCTCCCCCCCCTCCCGGGCGTGGGCGGTCCACAATGTCAGGCCCTGACTGATCTCTGACAGCAGCTTTAAGACCTACAGCAGACCCTCCTCCGATCTCCAACCTTGCTGCGGCCACCTTACCAAACATGCCGGACTTTGTATTCATCTGCTTGTGTTGTACTGCAAGCTGCCTCAACCCGGCCTTATCTACCTATGAGTGCCTTGTACCTTCTCTTTACCTCCATCACGGTATGAACGGGCCTTTTGATGGCCACCGTTTTCCCCGACAAATACGGTACCACCATCTAATAGGACTAGACCACAAAGCCACTATAATATAAAAGGACTTTGATGATATATATATATATATATATATATACACACACTCAGCAAAAAAAGAAACGTCCCTTTTTCAGGACTGTGTATTTCAACAATAATGTTGTAAAAATCCAAATAACTTTACAGATCTTCATTGTAAAGGGTTTAAACAATGTTTTCCATGCATGTTCAATTAACCATAATCAATTAATTAACATGCACATCCGAATATCACACCTACGTGACAGGTACAGGATGGCCACAACAACTGCCTGAGTCACACCAGGAACACACAAGCCCTCAGTCCAGCCTCTCTCAGCCTATTGCGGACAGTCTGAGCACTGATGGAGGGATTGTGTGTTCCTGGTGTGACTCGGGCAGTTGTTGTGGCCATCCTGTACCTGTCACGCAGGTGTGATATTCGGATGTACCGATCCTGTGCAGGTGTTGTTACACGTGGTCTTCCACTGCGAGGATGATCAGCTGTCCTTCCTGTCTCCCTGTAGCGCTGTCTTAGGCGTCTCACAGTGCGGACATGGCAATTTATTGCCCTAGCCACATCAGCAGTCCTCATGCCTCCCTGCAGCATGCCTAATGCACGTTCACGCAGATGAGCAGGGACCCTGGGCATCTTTCTTTGGGTGTTTTTCACAGTCGGTAGACAAGTCTCTTTAGTGTCCTGCGTTTTTAGAACTGTGACCTTAAATGCCTACTTTCTGTAAGCTGTTAAGGTCTTAACGACCATTCCACAGGTGCATGTTAATTATGGTTATGATTATGGTTAATTGAACATGCATGGAAAACATTGTTTAAACCCTTTACAATGAAGATCTGTAAAGTTATTTGGATTTTTACAACATTATTGTTGAAATACACAGTCCTGAAAAAGGGACGTTTCTTTTTTTTCTGAGTATATATGTAAAAAAAAAATGATTTTATGCTGCATGCTAATCACCTCCTCGATCGGCTCCTCCGTGCTTGGAGGGATGACGTTGCCTGGCTGCCGTGGGAAGCTCCCAGGGAACCTTTCCAGAATCTTCTTGTGAGCGTTCGGGGGGGTCTCGTGGTGACCTAAGAAAACAATACAGGGGAGAACGCGGTCCAGCATACTGTAGTCCCTCAAACACCCCACTAAATCATTAGCACGTCTTGTGGTCTCCCACCAGCAGGAGGAGGAAGAGCACACATACCGATAAGAAGCAGGTAGTTGCTCATGAAATTGAAGCGACTGCGCTGCTTCAGGCCGTCGGTGAGCTTGACGTCAATGCTGGGGGTGATGACACACTCTTTGTCATCCTGGATGGTGAATTCTGACTGGCTGGGGCCCTCGAGCAGAGGAAAGGTGCTACCACGAGGCTAACAATGCAGAAAACTTGCGGTTACTGTTCTTTTTTTGGTTTTTGGGCAGGCTTAGCGGAGGTCCCCTCCCCGTCTTGACTTCGGTTTGAAGTAGACGTGGAATATAGCAAAAACTGTACTAAACCATCAATCCCCTCCACCCACCTGTGTGGCCCAACACATCCACAAATGTTTTAGCTGCTGCATCAACAAAGGTTACAGAACTAGTGAATAAGGTTTTCTATTCAAGATGACTGTAGATCCTTCACATCATCCTCATGGTCCATAAACCCTCCTTAACGCAATGGCAAGGAAAGAGCAAGTGAAGTAAGGCTAGTGAAATCACTTCACCTCTTGCAGACTAACCTAAAAGTTGTATGGTGTGCCAAACAGTTATTTTATGCAAGGCCAGACAAAACACAAAAGTCACTTGTTTTTTTTAATACCTTGGATTATGGGTGTGCTTTTAGTGTGTCACTTACCACAACAGTGACACCATCGTGCACCAAGGATGGGGACGCGTATAAGCTGGTGGAGTACTTTCCCACGTAAAGCGTGGACCTGGAGGAGGGATAAAAACAAACAAACAAATAATGTGTAAATGCAACTGCTTAGAGACAGAGTTTTCCTTTAAAAAACAGCCCAGAAAACACAATTCAGGGGCTGGTTGCACGAAACACCTTCAAGTCAAGATTTTCCTTAAAGTCCAAGTTTAGATTTCATTAGAATTAAGTCGGTTGCACAAAATACCCTTAAGTCTTCCTTAAAATGTTCACTTATGTATTTAAGTTTTTCCCCTTATCTTTGTGTTATACTTAAGAAATCCCATAAAGGTCCCTTAACGGCTGCACAAAAGACCTTAACAACCAAAGTAAGGGTGGGGTGGGGGGGGGGGGGGGTGACATAAGGTACCTCTGACTGTATCTTAACCGCGAGATGGACGAGTTTATGGCGATAAATGAAGAAAATGACCGCATCCTGAGAGGAGAGTCCTGCGACTGGGAGTACCCAATGAATACAAGTATTGACGAGCAATCAACTTTCCCTGACCGACATTCAATTCATAGTTTTATTTATTTGGCCCGTGACGTTTATTATTCATTATCAAATCTGGCTAGCAGATCGATCTTTCAATTTCACAGAATAGAAAACGATGTAACGTTACCCCACTAATAAGTGCTGGCAAGTTTCACTCTGGGCATCGGCAATATTAGACAGAAGTACATCGGTTACGGAATGAATTTTCCCATACAGAAATATGGAGACACGAGCAAAAATGCATTTAATGTAACTGAGATACAACAATAATTTTATCTGCTCATCACTAATGCTCTTTCCCCAGTACTTCCCTGTATCTTCCAAGTTTGGTTGCCGATAAGCACCAGCACTTTCAGCAAAGTTTAATGTTATATGCTCCACTCAGTTGTTCTTAGTCAAGTGAAAAGTTCCTACTTGCAGCGAACACAATACAGCAAGGGGAACAGCCTACATTTTCAGCAGATAAGGATGCAGTGGGGGCAAAATCCGGCTTTTTAATTTTTATTTGTGTTCGTCAGACAAATAATACATTTATTTTGTCGGTCCCTCGCTTAGCTAAGGAGAAATTAACCCTTAAATATCATACTTAAGGGGAAAACTTAACGTGTTTTGTGCAACCGGCCCCAGATCTCCAGGGAAATCCCGGAGGAATAATAGCAGTGAGCCAAGGAACTGACTTCACTAACAAAAAAAACGAGAGCCGTTATGAAAAACAAGTAACTCTGCTGTGTTCAAGTGACGCAATAATAAATAATAATAATAATAATAATAAGGCTGCAAACTTAAACTATCATTGATATTGCAGCAACTCATCTGAACTTGACTGGAAAGTATCTTTGACCGTCATTATACACAAGCTTCCCTTTAAGTCACGCGCTCCCGCTAATGCTAACGGGCTGTAAACGGCGCGTCGAGCTGACGGTAACGGAGACGGAGACGGAGGCGGAGGCACGTACATCAGCTTGTTCTTGGGCTTCTTCTCCTCGGGGAAAGGGTACTTCCACTGGGTGATGCGGCCCACCTCCCCGGACATGAAGGTGAGGTACCGCAGCGTCTCCACGGCGAAGTTGGTATGCGGCACCTTGCGCAGGCCCTCCCGCTGCCAGATGTACATGGCCACCACGGGCGAGTTGTAGTTCTGCACCCAGTGCACGTCGCCCGACTCGCTGTCCACGGTCACCACCAGGCCGTCGCCGTTGGATACAAAGTGGGCCAGCTCTGCTGGGCGGGTGGGAGAGAGCGGGGCCGTGTTACAGACCTCACCCAGAATTCCCTGTCCCCACCCCTCTGTGGGCAGAGCCAGCCCTATGCCAGGCCCTTACTGTATTTGTTGTCGTCGTCGGGCAGCGTGGAGGCGTAATCGGAGTAGGTGGCGTTCCAGCGCAGCTCCCGGCTCTTGGTGTCGTACATCGTGATGGTGTATTCTGGGGGGGAGGAGGGACAACAATGCCATGGAAACAGACACTAAACATCTGAACAGGTCATCCCATTCTCTCCGCATCCGTCCCCACTCGTAACACTGTACGAGTCCATGTCAAATTTCAGCCCTGATCTAATCGATATGGTGTGGTGAATATGCAGCCCTGCAGACAGCTTTGCTCAGGTACTTTTGCGACATGACCCTTAGAAAGCGGGAAATGAAAGCGTGGAAACACAAAATGAACCAAAGACGGTTGGGGTGTCACGGGGTCAGAAATGGAGCGACAGGGAATGGTCCCCAGGGGGCGGGTACCTGTACGACCCAGGTAGAGCAACGAGGAAGAGGGGCAGAGCATCTCAGCAAAGGAGGATGTCAGTGTCTGCTGCTTCTCCCCAGTCAGCGGGTCCACCACGTACCACAGGTCCTGCTTCTTACCTGGAGAGAGACCAACACGGTACATTCTCACAGACTCTCCCATTGTGCCTCCCAGTCATGCAGATCGATCACATTTAACAGATTTGCTTTGCATTCATGCTACTTCGCACGTGTTACTCCTGTCACGTGGCATTCATGGAATTCACACACCTGAAAGCACAGGCCACGCGCTGAGGAAACCCCGAAAAGGATTCCGGTAATATAAAGATTGCATGTTATGCAGGAGCAATTATCACATCGCAAGGACTGCAATACACAGCTGGGTCGAGATTAGGCTTGGATGGCATCTAATTTTTCATAATGTTCAAACACTAAATAGTAAGCAGTGTTATTTTGCAATACAGATCCAGTGTTTGTAAATCCTGGTGATAAGATTCACGGTGGGGGGAGGGGGGGTCCTAATGACAGATCATCAGTAAGTTTGGCTAAAACATTTTTACTCTGTCAGAGAGAACAAAACTTAATTTTAAATGGCTGTTCCTTTCCAGGATTATCTAGCATGTTAAAAGAAAAAAAAAGAAAAAAATCAGTGTAAAAATTACCACTGCTCCTTTTGCACAAGCTCTGCATGGGCTCTTTGAGCCAATCATATTTATTTTCATTACTCTGGTGTGTTGGAGAGAAATTTAACAAAATTGACTCAGGAGAAGAAATGTAAACAAAAAATGGTCCCTAAAAGATTAGCCTTCCACTGTATGGAAATACTTCTGGTCCATCGCACACCCTACCTATGAGTTTTGTTTGCTGAGGGCATTACATGCCCCAGAAGTTTGCTCTGGCAAGTTGATTAACACAACACACAGTTCACCACACTACACAATGCTCTATCCAATGTGGATACACCAGTATTGCACAAGGTACACTAATGAGAGGCCATCTGCATGGCATTATGGGGAGAGAAGCCAGGCAAAGCTGGAGGTGGGATCTGCTAACCTTAAACAAACAGCCGGGCTGCGGGAGGGCAAGGCAGGAGCCCCAAACATACTGCTCAACTGCTGTACTTCAGACCAGTTACAACTGGCACTGCCCAGGGATGAACATCCCAAGCGCTAACCACAGGCTCCCTGGCAAGCTGTCGCTCGCTCACATCAGGCCCCAGTGCATACACAGCGTTCCTAAGCGTGTGGCCATCCACCAAGGGTGTGTTTCAGCATCAAGAACGCAACGATTGTACTTGTGCTCTTGGCAAGAACATTCTTGCCAAATTGCCGCCTAAGAATGAACTCGGGACACAATGAATCATGGCATTGTTCTCGATAGCAAGGATGCAACTGATGCATCCTTGATATTTGGGGCAGGGCAAGACAGACATCTGGGGATTTTTACTGCCCTCTCTACTTCTGTTTGTGAGTATTGGGACAGTACAATGGACGACAACATCGAATGGGTATACAGGAACACAAGAATGGTCAAGTATGCATACTGATGATGGCAAGTCACAGAAAAGCACAGAAGCAAGGGCCCACAGTAGGAAAATGTGACCTTGATTAGGACTGATATCTGGCCTGAAGGTTGTCCAGGACCAAAAAATTATAACAGCATGTTTGCGTAGTCATGACAACAATAAAGCCAATTAAGCAATGCTACATTATACAAAATTTGCATTACATATGCAAGAAATACCATTAAGTACACAAATCCAGCCATGCTCCCCTCTCCCACCACAAAAAGGTGGGGCTACTCATCTTTAATTTCCAGACACATGCCTTTGAAAATCTATGCCTACCAGGTATGAAAGCAATCCAGTACTTAAATATTTTTTATTTTTTTTTTAATTACACATAGATCAAGGTGAATCACAATCGCTAAGCATAAAAGAACCTATGAGCAGCAAATGTCACAGACAATCCCTTTCAGAGACACTTGAATTATTAAATAAATCATCAAAACAAAAAGCAGGCAAGTAAAGATTTGGGTTCTTTTTCATTCTCAGCAAACTGGGGGTTTTGGTCCATCGTACATTTGAAGCTCAGAGTAGTAGAACAAGGTCAGAACCATGACTGAAGAGTCCAGAAATTGTACATAAGCCACTGCCACGGAGCCTTCAGCAGCTTCATCTCTGCTTGGTCCTCCTGTGCTTATGTCATCATTACCATCATGCACTGGGACAGCATCAGACTGCTCGCGCTTGGCCTTACCCATGTAGAGGACCCCGTCAGAGCTGCGACAGGGTGACGCCTGAACAAGCTCGGGGATTGTGAAGGGCAGTTTCTGTAAGGAGTAGGAGGCAGGGTGACAAATTAGTTCCAGGAAATTCTGGGTACTGACCTTGACTGTGCAGACGTCAGTAAGCCATCTGTTACAGTACAGTTCATTTGGAAAATTAATGAGCATTTACAATCTATTTTGTAACCATACAGCAGTATTTCAACAACTGTGAACCAGATTAATTTCCTTTACTATATGCTATGCAAAACAGGATGAGGTTTGGCACAGGACACAGGCTGCTGGTATCCATAATGACCAGTGGCGGCCAGTGTCAGGATAAGCTGGCTGGTGTCCTCTCACCGTCAGTCCCTCGCTGTTTTTCCCCCCCAGGGAGTATAGGCTGCCATCATTCGGATCGGGCAGAAACGCGGGCCTGTACCGAAAAGAGAGGCGACATGCCGCTCGTCAGCTACCCGCCCTTTTATTTTCGTTTCAGCACAATGCTCGATGTCGACGTTTACGTAAAAGTATATCGCAAGCATACATCGGGCCTTTGGCACAGGATACTGACACAGACGACACGGATTGTGTGAAAAGGGAAATGGCCAAAAAAAAAGCAAAAAACTGAGCCACGTGAGAAAGAGCGAGTAGAGCAAGGAGGCCACTTACTCTGTGACGTGTGTGGGCACCTGAAGCACAGGATCTGAAAGGGGTGGGAGACAAACATTAGCTTTTCACTTTCGGCTCTGGCATGGAAGGCATACAGAATGCAAAAGACTGCAGCATTGAGTTTTGTTTTTTTTTTTATCATCTACCACTTCCCTTGACTACCCTGCCAGTCCTCTACTTTATCATCATCCCCTGCCAATACCACGTCTCATCTCAACTCAGGGTGTCTCCCTGCAGTCTGAGACCGACACGTATCACTTGGCTTAAAAACCCATTTCCGAACAATGGACCATCACCCCATATCTCCTTTCTCTTCTTCCAATGCCTGGGGGTAAACAGAACAATGGTGGGACCTATTATTTTTTTAAGGATAATTCCCTGGACTCCTATCAGCTTGGCTTTAGAACTTGACATTCCATTGAAATCAACCCAGCCTCAGTTGCACAAGCCCTGCCTCTCTGCCAGGACAATGTCTGCCCGTCACTTTGGTGCAAACCCTGGCCCACCGGCAGATGCCCCTTATCTTCTATTTCACTGGCAGTGGCATAAACTGGGCTTCCTCCCCTCTTACTGAAGGGAGATGATCCCCTGGATCAGAGGGAGACTCCTCACAGGGAGACTCCTCACAGGGAGACTCCTCACAGGGAGACTCCTCACAGGGAGACTCCTCACAGGGAGACTCCTCACAGGGAGACTCCTCACAGGGAGACTCCTCACAGGGAGACTCCTCACAGGGAGACTCCCAAGATCCCACTGATGCTCCCAATGACACTACAGTTGCTTCAGTGTATGATTTTTTTTGATCACTTTAACACTAGATAACCTACCTAAACAAGTAACAATACATACAATTTGTCATTTCATTGTCATTCAACTTTAATAAAAATTAAGAAAAACCAACAACAGTACAATGATCACAGCACTTTTTAATATATATTATTTTTAATATAGCAACTCTCACCCAAATAACAGGTTGTGCAACAGATCGATTGGTAACGATCAGACACATTTGAGTAACTGCCAGGCTGGACACACCAAATGACGATGGCGTGCGCTACTTGTATGGAGAACCTGTTTGAGGTGGTACAATGGGTGAAAGGAAAACATGTGCTTTGTGTACAGAACGAGCCTGGCTGGTGGGGCGGGTTCAGCTCACCAGCGGCATCCTGTCTGGTACATGAATGGTACAGGAGAACAGAGATGCCATAAGGGTTAATATTGAAGTCTCATTTCTGGCACGACTGACTGCAAACAGTGGGATCTGTTTTAGGGCTGGGCCTGGTATCTCGCTCGTGTTTTTTTCATGCCAGTAATGTCAGAGCCCCAACCTGCAGCTGGCTTCCCAGAAAACTGTAGAATCTAGCTAAGGACTGAAGATCACTAGGAAAGCTCACAAAACCTAAATTAAAAGGTAAGACGACAAAACACGAGGCCCATAAAACACAGCAGTTGACTCCTTATGCCTTATTGTTAATGATCTATGGGGGCTACAGCAGTGATAAAGAAGTCTGCAGTTACAGGCCTCATTTGCAAGCAGTCATCAGGGAAGAATGTTCTGGAAACCGTACGATTCTGACTGAAGCACTGCGGTAGGAGGCGATGACACAGTCAGTAATTGCATGGCTTGTGAACGTGAGGGATGCGATGGTTTCCCAGAGCTAAATGGCGGCTTTCCGTCAGAGTGCTCAGCTACAGTGGGGGGTGGCATCAGCTTGCTGGTTCTGAGCTGAGAGCACGTTAAAGGCAGTTTGAACTAACACCCCAGATCCCAGCTTCAGGTCTGCTTCCCTATACAGTATCTACAGCTGAGACATATCCAATTTACAAGTGGACCAAGGTCTATACCTTGAGGGACCACACCTCTACAAAAGGGATCCAGAGGCTATGATGAATCACTACAAACTGAGACAACTGAACTACAGCTGCATTTTAAAACAGGACCTCATAACTCAACTGCAAAACAGCGAAAGAGCCACAGTCAAAATAACTAATGCTAAAGATTACTTCACAAGGTCATTCTGTTAGCAAATGCTATTGGCCTGATCGGGATATCTTAATGAAAGTGAATGTTATCACTGCCCCTTCATATCAAACAATAAGGACTAATTTGCACTACTACTTTCATTTGCCGTCTTTGTACTGCTCTCTTGGTTCATTATGAATCTTGGATGGTAGCTCTCCATGAGCAGGTTTGGGCAGCCCTGCCTTAAGCTGTTCTCCAACTGGCTGTCATTAACATCCAATGACAAGTTGGTAGATCAGTATTTTCCTATGGAGATGCATTAGTGACCTCAGTTTCAGAATACAGCACAATTTGTGCAAATATATTTCATACACACCCAGAAACAGCCGTTGAATATAGGCATAAGCAGCTAATGTAAATAAAACAGATTTTAGACCAGGTAACATTGGGCAGACAGGGTAGCGGGAGACTACAGATGTTCCATAAGGACCCTCTGGAGTAGCCCAAGGAGCCAGGTCATCCAGGATCCAATAGCGATGCCCCCTGTACCTTCTTTTAGGGTCCATTTGATGGAGCCTGAGCTCTTGCTGACAGCATGTAGGTTCCCTTCCAGCGTGGATACAAACAGGAGGTTTTCAGACAGGGACACAGTATTTGCCCAGCATGGAACCTGCGAGGCAAACACACATCTTAAAATGCAGATTCATGTCAGGAAGCCGTCTGATTGCTGCTGATAGACACGGAAAAACAGTACTGTTGCCACGGTGACAAGAACACTAATGGCACATTAGCTCATGTAACTGCGCGCATTGTAACATCATGAGCTAACTATAGTGCTTATTCGTGCATGGTTTTCAAATAGCTAAAATAAATCAATTAACAGGACACACAAAATTCAGTCACCCAAAATAACGTTAAAAAGTGAATCATGTAGAAAAATCCCTCTAAGTTATGTTTTTAGTTTGATACTCTAAAAACAATTCTCTTGGGGTGAGGCGTCTTCTGTGAATTTCACATTCGGAAAGCATGCAGAACACCACTGCTGACCCTAGGAGCTCATCCAGGTGACACTCAGTAACCCAACAGGATGCTTTTTGGGGGAGAACCACGAGGCACTCTCACAAGTGCACGCACGCACAAACGCGCACACTGCACCGAATAACATCCCGATTCTGCGGGGAGTTCATGAAAGTAGTGCAGGCATGTAAGCATGCGGCCCCAGTGTGACCTCATACACACCGAGAGCGCCATGAGGGTCCGCCGTGCTGCTGGTGAGCGAGATGCTAAGACCAGCAGCTACTTCAGGCCACATCACACAGCTTGGGAGCAAAAAAAAATACAAAATCAAAATAAAAAAATAAATCAAACAGGATCACCAGCTTCATATGCAATACTGGTAGACAGAAAAGAAGCACGTGATTTAGAGCACCTTCTCCATGTGCTTCTCCATGAGCTACGGAAATTCACACGGATCTCCAAGCCCGGACTCCATCAGCTAAACCTGTCTGCTTTACTGCATTTCTCATGGATGACACAGTACCTTCCTTAAGAGGAATGTGACAGAAACACAAACCATTAAGAACTGAGAACATTCAAGAACATGGACATGCTCCAGTAGTATCTGGATGACAACAATTTTCTGTTTATAATTAAGCAGTGCACAGCAGTTTTAATGACGTATTTGACATAGTGGTTTTAATGAGGTATTTGACATAGTGCATAAACCTGTTCAGGAAATACTGTAGGCAAAGGTATAAGACGCCAGGTGGGAAAAGATAAAGGCCAACAAAAGACCTGTTTATTAGGTCACAAGTCCTAATAGCTACAAATACAGTAAATGGCTCCTTCCGTTCTTTTGCACTAAATGTTAAGCAGCGGAACTCAAAGTCTCCTCCTAAACACAGCCCCCCCCCTTCATCCAGGGTGTACGCTGTACCAACACATCCCTGTTTTTTGCAAGGCCCCACCCCTGATGTCCAAGCAAACAGCAAGCAGAAATGTTACTCTTGTTTGCACTCCAGTAATCTTATGCACACATACACCTGGCGGGAGGGTGGGGGGTCCATGTCATTAGCCTGCACCTGCAATCGTTCCCATCATACTGCAGGTGTGTGTGGAGGGCAGGATATGGACATGGGGGGGGGGGGGGGGTGGCCTGGTGAAACACCCATCCGCTGGCGCGAAGACACACGAACCAACTTTCCCAACTTCCGACTGGATCCACGCTCACGGCTGCGATGTTGTAATGTGCTTTCCAGACACAGCCAAAGCCATCGCATAACTGTTACACAATGAACAGGAACACGCCGAAAAAACGAATGCGGTCACCTGTGGGTCACATTTGGGGCAGGACAGCTAGATCCAAGCTGGGACATGACTAGGGAGCATGTGGCAATGTGTTTACAAGCACTTTGCAGAATTACAGCGTGTTAAAATGTTTGTATACTGTTTTGGAAGAAGTGATCACTGACCCCATTGGTCAATGGCCAACCGATGAATAGAAAATTCACTAGTTCCAAAATCACGTTCACAGAATTACACTTTCAGTTCCACAAAAAAAAAAAAAAAACAACCCAGAAACTCAGAACTAGACAAATTATAAAAAGATTTAGAGAACAAATGCAGTATGTTCCCTTTTCAAGTGAACTTAAAAATTTAAGTTATAAGCGAGACCCAAGGCATGACAAAATTAACCGAAAACAGCAGTGGTTGAGTTTCTAGAGAACCACATGGAGATTCATCAACAAATGGTGTTTCTCTGGTACTGGGGACTGTTCTCTTATATTACCGAAACTCAGCTGCAGAAACAACCTGGCCAACAGAAAACCTAAGCGAAACAAGACAAGGCCATATTACATTCAGCCAGCCCAGTATCAGGCTTCTAAATGGGACACTTACCTTCTCCCATACTCCCATCATCACCACCATTAAGGTTATTGTTCCGAAAGAATCTTAAAATATTGCATTTATATTCTGAAAGAAAATGCAATATTAACTGTAATGAACAATTTGATCTTCAACGGATAGTACTGTTAGTAATTAATATTACTATGCTTTACTACTCAAATATTTTACTTTGGTATCCAAATCTAACACCTGTGTGTGCACGGAACAAAGAGTTTAAGCTTGCACAGCATTTGTTAAGAAATTTCATCTTAAAAACAGGATGCAACCACTACCTTCCTTTAGATACCACAGATTAAAAAAAGCAGGATGTTTATTAAGATGCACTTTATAGTCGACAAGTTCCCAAGAAAGCCTGCCTCACACCTTTCAGAGAAACGCTGCGTAATCCAGAGGTACCTGTAATTGATTCAGGCTCACGCCGCTTTTTCGGAAGGCAAAACTAGACCCCCGTCACATCGGAAACATCCCAGGTAATGAAATGCAAAAGGACAAACCGGGCAGCTGAAGCCTGTGCTTTAATCGTGATCGGAAAATGCACCAGTGTATGCCTTAAGCACAGCAGGGTTTGGTCTGCACAAGGGCTGAAAGTGAGCCGATGCTACACAGCCAACAGCTAGGTCTTTCTATTGGGGTTGAGCTGGAATTAGGACGCTGACCTCCGCTGGTACTGGGCTCACACTGCACCGCTGCTCCCTCTGCACCTGAAGATAGCTCATACTGTTACGCCTGCAGCCCTTATCCCTCGCATGTCTATTGCGACTGTGGTTCGGTCCTCGGCCACAAAATTTATCAACTAAAGAATTGACACAGAAGGCTTCCAGAAGTGAACAAATTTAGAATTTTTTTCTGGTGAACCAAACCTATGAGAGACAGCACAAGGTACAAGTCAGGGGTACACTGCAATCAGGATACCCCGTGGAAAGCCAAACACACTATGGGCTATTTATACACATAAAAACACGGCATAGCTTTGGACTGTGGGAGGAAACCTACAGAACATGCAGGGGGGATTCAAACCCTCACGCTGGAAGGTGTAAGGCACACTCAGGCATAGAAACATAAATGATTAATGTAGAAATACACACAATGCAATAGTTACTTTGGCTGCTCAAGGGTTGCGAATTGGGTGCAGAAGCCTGCATGGTCCTCAACACCGAAAACGTTAATTTTGACCTTCCTGCCCCATTACAAAAAGCTGCAACACAAAATGAGAATAACTGATCAATGCCTTTGTTTTCCCTGATCAATTATTACAGCCATTTCACTGTCACGTTGTCGTGTAGGCATGCAGCATGACTAAAAGTTGAAGGACGAACACCGTCTTCACACCCATATGTGTTTGTTTTTCCTCTCCACGGTCAGGGCGTCCTTACACCGCTGATACTCTGGTGCGCGGCACTTTGCCCCCATCGCCGATAATTACAGATTCCGCATTTTCTGGGTCAGCATAACACACGTGCAGGAGCGTAGGGTTGTGACTGATGCTGCTGCTGCATGGATTCATACATTGTAATAACACATACGAATGGACACACATGGCCTCCTCTGAGCCAGCCCCAGCCACATATGCGATCTATCCGCGACTGCAGACAGCTGGCTCACTAACACTGAGTCCCCATCGCCTAGACGCATCTTGGTTTCTCAATAATGAAACGAGATACGGATTTAGCTACAAATAGCAATGACTTTTTTTTGCAAGTACGGGATGTGTACACACATTTACCCACATGTCAAACGTTACTCTCATGACTTATTTGAAAAGACAGCATGCCAAGGCGAAATAGTCTCAACGCTGCCTTCACGCTAGTAAATAAGACGAAGCCATTAAAAATGTCCGGGCATAACCATAACACGACTGACACCTCGGCTTGCAGGCGCGTGGCTGCCTGACAGGGGGATTCTTCTAATCGCCGGCTGAGGTTAAATCGGGCAACACATGGAATTACTACTACGCAGGACCTCCCCAGCTACGGTTTACTCGGTTTTTATTATTAAAGCCCGTACACTGGTTACTCCACATACAGCATTCGTGAAGTTAATCGTGCCAGTTACTGTAACTGGCGACCATAAATGTTTTTTCACGGAAAAACGGCAGAGCAGATCAGCGCAGTCCTTACCATCTGGAGCGGGTTCAGCAACGTGAGAAGACACCAGGCGAGGGCCCAGCTGGGGAGCCTCCCGGCCATCTCCGGCGACCTAACAGCGCGGACAGCGCGGCGGCTCAGCTTCCCATAGACCGAAACGTAAAATGACGAAAAAGAGAAACGTTCAAAGAGTCCTCGAAGGCTGCGATATCATGGGCAGAAACATTGGTAATGGCACACCGGGCACCGCCAACTCCTCCATTAATCTCCGTGAGGCTCCTTCCTGTGTGTTCAAGACGCATGCGCACGGCTGCTAGGAGAGTCGCCGACAAAAAAAAAAACAATTAAAGGCAAACTGTTGGCTGGAATGCAATATTTGGTTATATCCGTTTGCTCGTTTATTTTTCATATACTTACGTCATTGCGACGTATATTTATTAGAGACAAGTAGCGGGAGAGTAATGTTTCATGTG
This sequence comes from Paramormyrops kingsleyae, assembly GCF_048594095.1. Classification (NCBI taxonomy): domain Eukaryota; kingdom Metazoa; phylum Chordata; class Actinopteri; order Osteoglossiformes; family Mormyridae; genus Paramormyrops; species Paramormyrops kingsleyae. Next base: position 11,906,652 of record NC_132801.1, read on the forward strand.
AATTTTCAGTGTTTTCCCAACCAGATTACCCATATTTTTCGGAATTATCGTTGATAATAACCCCTTAGGAGTTTCTAAACTTATTCGACTGAAATTGAACTCGGCACAATATTTTTAAATCACTGCCTCCATTAAGAAAGAAGCGAGGCAAAGTGCCAGCACAAGAACAACATTGCTATAATAACATCCAATGGCTCATACAATGATGAACATTTTTGTTGCATTATCGTGGTTGTTGTTTTAGTTGTTATTGTTGTTCGAAAACCCACGGAACACATGACTGACAGTAAAACAAGGTCCAATGAAAAGGGGTGGAACCAGAAAAAGCTGTTAGAACCGGCCTGGACAATTATTTTCCTTGTAGGGCCAAAATTGAGTCGGCTGGGACCATTTTTAATGATTTTTTTCATACCCCCATGAACTGCAATAATAGACTCGGTAGATTGAACAGTACATTTATTATTAATTCAAAGAAAGACTTATGGATAAAAATCACTTCATCTTCATTTACTTGAACACAAAACCCATTTATTCCATTTTAATGATTGTGTAGGCCAGTAAAAATAGCTCTGTGGGCCAGATATTACCCACGGGCCAGCTGTTGCCCAGGTCTGGGTTGGAAGATGGATAAAATGGCATGTCACATGACCACTTTGAATGTTTCACAGTTATAACCCAGGTGTCCAAACATCGGACATCTGACCATTTTGAACAGATGGGGTCTTTAATAGGAGCTAAAGTTACTGTGTTGATTCATAAAAGACTGTTTTTCTTCTTAATGGGATCAGTGTAAAAACAGCCCACCCTTCAAAGTAAACAAGATAAGCAGTCAATTAGCCACTCAAAGTTTCAGACAAAGCTTCCTATTTAATCTATTTACTTTACAGTTTTTTTTTGTTACTAGGACAGCTTCTTAGTCCTCTTGTCCATTTACAGGTAATTATTTATTCTTTACCCACCCAAACGTTCCTATCTTTAGTGTGAACAGGAGAAGAACCAGCAACCAGAGGAAGACGAAATCAAACAGTCCCTTGGGAGGACAAGCGTTAGAAGTGGACACAAGTTTCTGTGAGGGAAACGGTGAATGACGCTGGTGTGGAATGGAAGAGGTTGCGGTACCACGAAGGTGGGCTGCATGTCTGGTGACGTCCAGAAGCTCGTCAGGTAGCGCTCTGTCCCCGAAGTGGTGGTGCCGTGATTAGCGCAGTTGCCTCACACTTCTGGAGACCAGTGTTTTAATCCCTGCCCTGGCTCCTTGCGCGCTTGGGGTTTGCATCGTGCTCCCTAGGCCGCAGTCCAAAAACGTGATTTTAAGGTGTGAATATCGTATGTGCCCTGTGATGGATTGGCGCCCTGTCCTGGGTTACTCCCCGCCTTGTGGCCATTATCTCTGGGATAGGCTGCAGACCCCCACAAACCTGTATAGGGCAAGCAGTGTAGAAGATGAATGTGTGGAAAACTTAAATGCTGCCAGGTATGTTTTACTGCATGATTCCACTTTATTGCATCATCTGACATTAGTGATCAAATTGGAAAAATCTATTTGAAATGAAAGTGATTAATAATTGCCACTGTTGACACACCACAATGAAATGTATCCTCTGCATTTAACCCCAATGTGACATAGCAGTAGGCAGCTATTATTTAGCACCCAGAGAGCAGTACCTTGCTGGTTGGGGGTTTGAACCAGCAACATTTCAATCACAAGCATGCTTTCCTAACCATTAGCCCACCACTGCCCCAAAATGTGTTTTTTGTATTTAACCCATATGTGATTTAGCAATGTGCAGCTAATTCAGCAGCCAGGGAGCATTACCTTACTCAGTGGTCAGGGATTCAAACCAACAACCTTCCAATCACAAATGCACTTCCGTAGCCCTTAGGCCACCACTGGCCCTATGCTACAAGACGCCATGGCTTGGACTGCGGCCTGCAGCTTGCCCTGTGTATATGCGTGCACTGCCTCATGCCTCATGCTTGCTGTGACCCTGTATTGCATAAGTGATTTCGATTGGTTATCGTGGTGTCACCCAGTCACATGTTGTTCAGCCTTGATGCAGTTGCCTGAGCAAGGCGGAGGGTGGGGGGGGAGGTGATGTGGAGTGACCTGAAAATTCTGAGCGCCTTCTTACATCACGGAATATGCATTCATGAACATCCTGCAGATGCACTTGGGCCATCAATTTCTCTCAAATTGTATTGGCAATTATATCTAGGTCTTCCAAACCTGCAACTGTCACAATTGCTTTCTTCTCCAAGCATCGATCATCCAGTTCAATTCCAACCAAGCAACCATGTTCATTTAACCAGAACACTACCCAAGCAGCTCCATTTTCCCCTCAATATAAGTGGCTGATGCAACACTTCTATGATCACTTTTCTATTTTTTATTTTGCTTTATCTGGAGCAGTGTATAGCATGCTAGTGAAAGCAGGACGGTGTGAAAGGAAGCTCTCTGTGGCTTACCCAAAGGCACTCTTTAAAATTACTCCCACTTCTACATAGTCAACCAGCAAAGGCTACTTTTTGCATATGCAAATTTCTACTGGATTTTATGTGTAGCTTTTTATATCCTGCTGGTTCTATAGAAGCTAAAGAACTGGACTAAGGAAAGAGTCCTCAAGGAGAGTCCTTGCTCTTTTGCAGTGAAGTGGGTGGGATCCTTTGCTATAATTTACTACAGTCCCACAGTCGGCAGTGATTTCACCATTGGGTCCTTGAGCAAAGCTCTTATTAACCTTGCTTTCAGAATTGTATGTTCCTCTGGTTAAAAGAATCTGCTATTTAAATGTAATTGCCCGAGTAAAATATATAATCATAAATGCGGGTGATACTGAATTCTCAGTGATGTAATAATTTCCATTTAAACATTCAACAGGTTTTAGGGCCGAATAGATATTCTTCAACGGTATTTTAGGGGTCTATTCTTGTCATTTACTTGTATTTAATTTGAATGCATTCATATTAGGATATGATAAAGTAATGGCTAGAAAGTCAACAAATACACAAGATAAGCATGCAGAAGGGATGAAGGAGAAACTTTATTTAAAACGACAAGCCTAAATCCTAGTGATAACTCTGAACCGTGATAGGACGCAACTCTCGGCACATTAGACAACACATTGGTGAATCTCATCCTGGCTGAAAGGAGAAAATAAATATTATTGCACACCCGAAAATGGCATTCTTTAAACTGACATGCAGCCTTCATAAAACATTGACTATTGGTTCACGAAAATACGTGAATAGGAATGTTCCTTCACTGTATCACAAATAAATTAATGGCATAATGAAAAGCAATTTTCTGTTAACACCATAACCTGACGGCAATAATCAAAGTTTTTTTGTTTTTTTTTGGGGGGAGGGGGGGCAAAATGGCAAGGGCAATAGGGTTCTCATATTCAAAAGAAGCACCATTCAACAAATAACACTTGTAACACTACTTCAGGAAAAAGGCATATTTTCAACATAATGAAAACATAAATGAGGAGGCAAATGAACGGTCTTGACACACACACACGGCACTCAACTAGACCTTTCATTAGTCCAATTCTTCAGCACTTAACCTGTCTCAGGTCTTGCTTAAAAGTAGCGATTTCCTGACACACACCCAAGAACCCAGCTCTAAAAAACACCCTACAATTCAATGGAGAAAATTAATACCAAGTTTCAATTTGGAAATAAGCTTTAATTGTCCAGATGCAATCCAAAAATCATTATCATATCAAAAGATGTCTGATTAAATAATTGTAAATAAATAAAAAGTAATTTGATACAAAAAAAAAAAACAATCAAACTTAGCTCTGCCATATAAAACAACCCTAGGAATGCGTTTGGCCTTATAAACTATGCTGACATCAGGAAATCAAGAGGTGTCAAAATCACAAGCATGGGCATTTTAAAGGGCAAGAAATATTAAGTATCTGCCCCTCTGTAGGATCCCCCAAAACCCTCCACCACAAACATACACAGTGCATTTGGGCCAATACATACAGCGACTCGCATCTCGCTTGCCCACGATCTGCCGAAAAGGAAAGGTGTGAAAATTATGTACCGAGTTTGGCAAAAACGATCACTCAAATAAGCCACTACTGTATAAAAATAAATACACTTTAAAGTATAACCATTTCAGAAAAGTGTGCAGGACAATGACACGTTAGTGTTAACAAGATTATTTACTATCTAAATCAGCTTGCGCTCTCACAGTGCTGAGAGATACAGGGTGGCTTGTGTTGGGCAGGGCACAATGATTGTATTTAATCTCTTTTTGAAAGATATGCTATTACCTGAATGGTTCTGCTAATGATAATCAAATAAAATGACCACCAGGAGTTAATTATGGCTATTTTAAAGTCACTAGGTGATGGCATTTAAGTCCTTCATCAGGATACGTTCAGAGAAATGAGGTCGCGCTTGGCATGTCTAGTTCACCTTTGTGCATCTATACAAAGTAGCGAGCATAGAAAACATGGAGGGTAAAAAAAAAAGAAAAAAGCAAAATATAGTAATTGAGGAGGTTGTTGCGTGAAGATCTTGTTTGCTAGCTTTAGTAACTTACACTGTTAATGCAGAACTGCATTTGGACGCAGAACAATGTCAATTGCTCACGAGTCGTCATACATTCATTAAAAAGTGTTAGGCCACTACATTCATCTTTTAGATACATGTAGCTCTACGATCGCTAAGGTGTCAGTTGTCTTTGCGCACCACCCCACTCCCCCCACCCCCACCCTAGAAACCAAACTGCCGACGACACTCACAAATCAAAGACACATCAGTCTACGCGCCGCCCTCGCCCATAAGGTCGACTGTAAGAGTCCCGGTAAGGGGGAGTCCGATGGCAGGGCCGGTTGGTTGGCTGCCATGGATCATGGACACCGGTACCCCTGGATTCTTTCACCGACCGAGGGGGACGTCTCGGGGGCAGGTGGGAGACGGGTGCAAGGGCGTGGCCAAAGACACCCATCTACACCAGCGACTCCAAGCAGCTCGCTTTCCTTAAAACGTTAAGTGCTGAAAGGCCCAGCAGGACACGCTGCCTGATTCGCTCCACACTGGTGGTCCTACCTGGAGGGTCCAGTGCGCTGCTACACCCACGTCAGGTAAACACCAAGACATCATTGCGTCCAACATGACAGGAAAGGCGCTCCGCTCAAAGCCAATGATCAAGCCATCACGGTTCCCTGTTCTAATCTTCTCTCTTCCCCTTCCTTACAGAATAAACACTGATCGCCGCTTTGTGTCCCACACCTTACTTCAGGACATAAGGAGATGGGTGAATGCATTACTGAGGTGCTCCAAAGGACTATATCCCATTTCTTCTAATCAACCCCCTCTAGAAACTAGCCAGGTCACAGTTATAAATATGTCAAAGTCTTTTCTTCATGTGTCCAGGTGAACAGCAAGCAGCAAGTTTGTTACACTTCACGGTTGGGCCGGTTTGACATGGCTCCTTCGAAAGAAGGGCAGCAGGGGGCCGAGAGGTCGAAGCTTAGCGGCCTCCCGTTCTGACAGAGTTGGGCCCCCACCTCCTGCAATGTGGCACAGGTGGCTCTGGGCGTGACGCTCCGGGGGTGGGGGCGGAGGCCACCATTGTTCTCCTATCTTGCCTCTCCATGGCCTTATACTGTAAACAGCCACACTTCACATGTCACCGATGGGCAGCGGCTCTGTCGCCATGGAGTCCGTGTCCTTGGCTGATTCCGTTTCCTCGGCGACGGGGCCGGGGCCGGAGCCGGAGCGGGGGTCCATGGCGGAGTGCATGATGTGGAGCCACACGTCGTCCATATTTGGCATGACAAAGATTTTCTGGACAAGGAAGGGAAAACAAAAATATTTTAAACCATTTGCTTAGTTGATGCATTGCAGAGCCATTTAACACAGTAAAGGTGCAGGGTGACAAAAGGCAAAGAAATGAGGTTCTGTTTGGCCAGGAGAGCTAAACTTAGGTCCTTAGGGACCCCCACACGGTCCACATTTTTAATAATAGCAATAATAATATATACTTTGTTGATCCCTGTGGGAAAAAATTCTTTATCCCTCCCCTAACTTGGCAGCCACCCATGGCAGCACCCAGGGAGCTGGGGGGTTTAAGGCCTCGCTCAAGGACCCCCCCAGACGTGCTGAGGCTGGGGCTCAAACCGACAACCTTCCGATCACAGGCACAGAGGCTTAGCCCCCAGAGCCACACTCTGCCCCTCATAACTGTTACTCCCTCCCAGCTCCCAAGCAAGAGCATGGACTGTCGGGGGGGGGGGGGTCAGGCTGAGAAACACTGGCTTAGGATGGTAAAGGCTATTGGGAGAAAATGGTGCATTGTTCTGGATGGAAGCTGGTAATTACAGAGTAGAACGGAAAGTCACAGACATGCAAGGTCATTCTGAAGCTCTGGGCCGATATGCAGCCATAAATGAACCGGTGTGCCTGTTGATCGAAATGAGGGTGAAGCACTGCTCAGTCCGCAGCGTGAGCATCAGTGACACAAGCCTACCGTCCTGACACAGGAATCATTTCTATTCAACATTTGGTTACAGCCAGCCCATTAGTATATCTCAGACTCACAATAGTGTCTGGGTCGTGAGGTGGCTGTGTACAACAGAACGGATTTATAATCTGATGGTACACTAGTATCATATTCCTATAATGGTTCCAACACACTGACAGCAATAGAAGTATGGAAAGTTGAATAGAAGTATGGAAAGTTGAATAGAAGTATGCAAAATTAAGGATACTTGTCTTGGGCAAGGAAATGAAGCATTCTGACATCCAAAGTAAAAAGGACCCCTGTTATATGGTTACAGGAAAGGGTTTCTTTCCTTTCTGCATCTGGAGGTTTAAATTCAGCAACAGTGCTTCATAAACTCACTAGAATCGGGGGGGGGGGGGCTTGTCTCGTACCTGGAACTCCTGGTCCAGTTTCCTTTCAATCCAATCCGTTACGTGTGCGAGGGTGACCTCCCTTTCTCCCAGTTTTGGTCGGGCTTTCAGCTCCAGGTGAGGTGGGGTCCTGAAGCCGTACCTGCCAAACAGAGCGAGGTTGCAGACTGAGCCGAGACATCCTGCTGTGACGGGAAGACAGCACACAGTCCCATTCCTTCACGCCGTGCGGTGTCATTACTACTTGTAACCAACAGATGGCACAAGTGAAACGCAAAAAGTGTTTCATACAGTATTACTAAAACGTTAACAGGGATACACCTTTTCAACATCTCTCATAACACTAATCTCAATTAATGAAATATGACTTCATATATATTTAATGATGACTGAAATTATTTTAAATGTATTTAACGGCATTGGCTGTGTTAAAATTCAGTTATCACTGATGGCAGAATTAACGTTTTGTTACTGTAATTTTATTGATTCTATACAGCATCAGTCCCTCATCATTTCCAGCAGAGTTCATTTGCAGGCTCTCTATAGCCCACAGGGGTTCAATCTGTGCCTTTGAAAGTCACCCTAATTGCAGTTTCATACATAATTAGTATTTTTTTATAATATTTTCATATTTTAATATATGCCCCCTGTATTATTGTGGAGTGTTGCATTGCATGCATATACAGCATTAAATGCCTGAATCAGCAAACGGTGCATTCATGCCCACTAAAAATAAACTGTAAGGGTGTTAATGTGGAAAAATCAACACGTGTAGCTGATAAAGCTCATTAGGGGGAGAGGAACTTTCTATACGGCACATATTCACATACTAGAAATAAAGGAACACTTAATAATAATAAAAAGAAAAGTTTGAATCTTCATGAAAGTTGGATCTTCTAGGCATACTTTGTTAAATGTTAGGCAATGTTCCAGTATGTAATCCAGTGTAACGCTCACTGGCCTAGGGTAGCTAAGCACACAGCCACGACGTCTCGTTAAACGCCTGAGCACACGCAAGGTTAGTGCCCCAAGTTAGGGTGACGAGTGCCTCGTTTGCTGAGGCTTATCGCTGTTGTCTTGACTAAGAGAAGGCGGCTAGCAGTGGAACATACCATATCCTGTCTGTGGGGGGTGGGGGAATGTTGACAGCTAGCGTCCCCCGGCACTCTTGCACCTCAACGGTCAACAGAAGTGGTGTGTTAGACACCTCCTCCATCTTCTTCTTGATGAACTCTGTCTCTGTGGCCTTCTGGAAGTATTTAGACTTTGTAATCTTGTCCACAAAGCGCATGATCTTGCTGGGTTTGTGTCCCCCGACGTATCTGTGGGCAGGGCGGTCAGAGCTTATCACATTGGTCAGGATCCCTGCAGCCCTTCCTTATACTAGCGTGAAATTTACATTACTACTGATATGCAATTTGTTAGGTCAACTTCGTGGACAGTTATTCCCTGTGTAACTTCCAAAAAATGTTTTCCTTCAGTCTGGTGGGTCAGAGGCTTGGGATCTGTGCCAGCAACTGGAAGGTTGCTAGTTCAAATCCTGTGATGTGAGGTGTTACACCGTGCAGGCCAAGCTGCCAGTCTCTCACCCTTCTGCCCCCGGCAGCGGGTTCTTGTCCGGGGGAATTTCGGGGGGGTCCTCCTCATCAGATGACCCGGCGCTGGACGATTCCTCGTCGCTGTCAGCTAGACAGTATGTCCGCGGCCTGTGCCTGAGACCACAGACACAGACAGACGCATGGGAATTGACAGGCTGTTCTTGTAGTTCTGTGTCTCCCAGTCCAGTCCACATGGACCCATAGGCAGTCCATGTTACGGACTATCTGGCAGGGAGCTCGGAGGGAGCGAAAACATGGACCGTCTGTGGGTCCCTGAGGACTGGACTGGGCAACACTGCTGTACTTCATGAATAAAGCAGACGTCGTTTTGCTTCAAAAAAAGCTTGAGAACAGGCTTGGATTTAGAGATAAAAATATTTATCAGCTGGCCTAGTTAAAGGGAACGTCCCGTCACACTTCATGCTACAGACAAACACCATCACAGCAAGGCAGGACGTGGGGAGTTTAATACTCTACAACTACACAGCACCCAGCCACTCAAACATGCACCTTCACCTTTCAGTCAGGCATCAGAGGACGCCTCCTCCCCTTTTTTGGGGTCCTGAAAGAGCCGACAGTGCTAGTGTTGGCTAATGGGCTGACGTTCTGCCCCAGCCAGTGCTTACTCAGACGCCCCCATGCTGCTGTATAGGTTAGATCCCTAGATCTCTCAGCATTCCGCCATTGGTGCACATGCTTGTCCAGAAAATACCAGAAATAAAAGGAAACTGTATAAAAGACATGAGCCGCGTCTTTGCACAAAGGGAAACGCACCAATCAGAATTAACATCAAATTCCTCCTTCATATATAGAATAATTCCCTTCTCCTCACCAGCTACCGTGTTTCCCCGGAAATAAGACAGGGTCTTATATTCATTTTTGCTCCAAAAGACGCGTTAGGGCTTATTTGCAGGTGATGTCTTATGTTCCCGACAAACTACAGTACATTTACCGGCATTCCTGAACAAAAATCCACATTTATTCACATACAGACACCATGTCATATTCTAACCATACCTTTTCATGTAAACAATCTAACGATACATTTATTCATGAACAAAAATCTACTGTATATACATTTATTTGAATATTAAATAAGTAAATATTATTTCCTGTTTACATATAATCGCATCTCATTCTAGTTACCGTACAATCCATGGGATAGTAACTAGGGCTTATTTTTGGAGTAGGGGTTATATTCCGAGCATCCTGAAAAATCATGCTAGGGCTTATTTTCGGGGAAATACAGTATACCTCAGTGACGGAGCCGCTGACTTTACCGACGATGTTGAAAGTGTTTCCCACCGGAGGGTAACGAGCTGGCATGGACTTTGGACGCGCCCGTCTACTCAGATGCACATCTATGCCCGAGACCCTTGTGACATCACCTCCTCCTTTAAACCCCTGAAATTCCCTCTCGTCTGAGGTGTGATCCACTTTAATTTCAGCAGGGCGAAGCACTACAGTGAAGTCCAGCTTGATGTCCCAGTAAACAAAAGCCCTACTGAGCTCACAAAACCCTGTGAGCAGTTCAACCTCCCCCACCCACCCACCCTATCCAGAGATGTAATAAGGGCCAGGAGTCAAACTGTTTCTTGTCAGGCAGCATCGTAGGGTTTATTTAAAAAAAAAAAAAAAAGTAATTAGGTTTCATAAACAGGCCTCCAGACACTCCCAACTCACCAGGTGTAGAAAATATCCACAGACGAGTGCGTCCAGAGACAAGATTTAATGCAGTGGGGGGGAGGGACAAATGTACAGAGACAAGTTAACGCGTAAAAGCAAATTGGTGACCCAATCACAGCAATCAATCCGCATCGTTTAGCATGCACCCGGCAGTTTTTGTCCTGTGACATTCTGAAAATGTCACTAGGGATAAAATGAAGAAACAAAAAAAGTCCCCTTGGATCACATAGTGCAGTTTAATATTTTTGGTGGCAAAAAAAAAAAACAATGGCAAAATCAACAAAAAAGGTACTTCTCCCTGCAGAAAATTAGACAGTCAAAACAAGACTGGAAACAGGAAAGTGGGAAATAACAGCAGCTAAAAATGAAACGTGTACCGTAATGCGAAGAACGGTCATGCTAATTGGGGTAAAAGCCAGCGGTTTAGTGACTCATTTATTACGGTCCTTACCCGTCCTTGCCCGGCTCGCCGGGGCGTACAGCGTCCCCCTCCTTCCCCAGGCGCACCAAGTTCATCTTGGTCTCCAGCGTCATCAGGAAAGAGCCGTTGTAGGAGATCTCCAGGTCAAACCACAGGCCTGTGGGTGGGGACACAGAGTGGCATCAGGACACGGATATTCAAAAAGCCTCCGCTTCCCGTCGCCCCCCGCCGCCCCCGCCGCCCCCCGCCGCCCTGCCCAGGGCACCTCACTTTGCTCCAAGAACAGCTCTCATTTGGTGGATAAATAGGGGGCGAATAAATGAATATTAACATCAACCACGACAAGCCCCCAGCTCCATTTTTAACTGCTCTCGTTTTTCGGAGGGGGAATCTTACACGGGAAGTTCTGTAGACGCTGCCTGAAGGTTTTAGGCCCGGTATCGGCGGCCCCCCTCTTCCCCATGACCCCATGCATCACACCCCCAGTTCTCCCAACCTTCCCCCAATCCACGCCCCCCCCCCCCCAAACTCTTCCTCTCTCTCTGCCTGATCTGGGCCCTTGCCTGCATCCCACAGCGGGCCTTCCAGAGCCCTTTTCTTCTCATCTGAGATGAGACAGAAGGGGTAGGAGTGCCAGGGGGTGTCCTCCATAGTGCATTTAGCAAAAAGAGAGAAATAGCGGCTCCCAGAATGGCCTTTTCCCACTTATAATGGGAGGACACTATTCAACATTCCTGACATTCTAATGCTCACACTATCTGGGTCACTTTCCGCAAACATGTCCGCCGGGGTCTTCCTCTGCTCAAAATGCTAGTTTTGCTAACACAGTCACATCCTCTGGGACATTTTTTTTGCATCCAAGACATCTTTCCTTTGAAACTGAATCTTTATCCCCTCTACACAGGACTATATCTACAATATACTTTCAAAGTGTATTGGGGGGAGAGCCCAAATATCTGCAGGAGAACAACTGTGAACATGGGATACTGACCTTTATGTGAGCAAAGAAGCATGAGAAAGTAAAAATTTGCTTCCTGAAACAACATTAAAATCCATATTCTTAGACTTAGTGTTTACAATCTCTGGACAAGCCTACTGAAAAGAGCTCCTTTTATGACCACTTCATTTTCTGAATGGAGTAATACCATCCATCAGCCACTAGGGGGCACTATAGATTTTTGTGTTTCTTTCCCAGCACACAAACATCTCCTGACAGAAAAAGCTCCCACCTTGACCCACGTAACGCAGCTGTAAAAGACGAGGGCTGTCTCACTCTTTTATAATGCTCTGCGATCCACTCGCCTCTGACGCCATCTTAATTAGCCCTTTTCCCGGCATAGGAAGGAGAAGCCAAGAGATATGGTGCCTGCTTGACATGGCCGGCAGGTGTGTGGAGATCAGCTTGAGTAACGTGTGAATATCGGGCTATAAGATAACTAGGCAATATGCTGACTGGATAGAGGCCCACTGTTGAGTAGATGTAATACGTAGGTATCACATGACAAACAAGGCTGGAAGAGTGAGGAGGGAACAAACTTTATATCTCAGATTGGGGGCTGGGGGCAGGCTGATGACCCCCTCAATCATCTTCCCAGGGCCAAGACTGGCAGGAGAAAACCTAGGGGCCACTCCAAACACCGGGACGGCAGCAGACTCTCTCCCTAATTGGAGCGAGCTTGCCAGCTGCGCAGTCAGAAGGCGGCAGGTCTGCGCAGCTGGTGGGCAGGCGCTCGCCTGGCATTAAGCCATGACTCAGATTTCGGTCAATGGCCCCAGGGCTTATTGATCTTCAGAACTCGGCAGGAGGAAGAGAGCAGCCTTGCATTCAGCCTAAATGGAGAAGCTCTTACATTAGTAATTATTTTTGGCAGGTAACGGTTCGGTGCTTAAAATTACATACATGGGAAAAGTTGACCTTTTTCACGTTTTTCACATTAGGTCATGTATGATTCCCCATTTCATGATTCGGCTGCTTTTAGAGGTTTTGAAAAATCAGCTTCATAGAGTTACTCCACTGATGATTATGCTATCCATCGCTGACAACAACATTTGAGTAACATAAAAAAAAAAAAAAATGTAACAATCATCTCTTCCACTGAAGGCCAAATTTCCAGTAAGTTACCATCTTAGCCTAAAGGCCGCGAGTTGCTTAGTTGTTAGAGAACTAGAGCTAAGATTAATCTAGGAATGCACAACTCCAGGAACGGTGACCGCTGCTAATTGCCTTACTGAGACCATTATCTGGAAAGTAAACCAATTTACCCAGTACTGCAGGATTTAATGGGGTGCTAATTAAAATGTACTGTGAAACCTGCAGGAGCCTCTCCATCCTGGACCTGGGTTGTGGGCTCCATCTTCAATCCTCCCGTCATTAATTATTTATGGGGACATTTACGGATGTAAGACAAACCCAAAGGGGACCCTGCAGGACCTGGGATGAAGATCCCAATCCTATATTAAGAAATAATCCTCTTCAGAAGGGAACATCCCTGGAGCTATCCACGGAGGTATCGTTTCACTTACTGGCCGCCATATCGGCAAGACTGACCAAATCAGCTTCCGTCGATTACACATTAAGTGATACTCGCAGTGCATGACTCGTACCATGCTGTGCTGCCTATGAGCTAGGAGAGTGTGCTCATATCTCCCCTGATGATTGGTGGGAAACGTGGGACGACACAGAGGAACCAGCTGCTGGGGCGTGACCCAGTAGCTGTGCCGGTGCCAATTAGCCTTAAAGGCAGTCACTGCAGTGCCATCTGCTGCCCGTTCGCCCCCTTTCCCAGCATCCTTGGCTTGGTATCAAGAACATTTTTGGAATGTTTGTCAAATTGGCGAGTTTGGCATACAGTACTCAACACGTCACAGAGGACAAATACATCGGGTTGTAGGGAGTGGGTTTGGAGGCAATATTTTGACATGCACAACCCCTCCCTCAATTATCATTGCAGTGGGAAGAGCCTCACATGGGCTGGGCAGGACAGCAAGGGCCGTCTGACTTGCTTGTTGATTCTCAACAAGGATCTTGGCCTGCCTGCTTCTCGCCAGGAAAAGCCAGAAAGCGAAAATCGCAGCCGGATGCCTTCAGCGAAACACGCAATACCTCCATCTCTCCCTCTCTCTGCTGCCTGTTTGTTTCTGTTGTCTTTTGAAAGAAAGACGTTGCTCTTTTTCTGTGCTGCCTGTGTGTAGAATGGAGTCCCTGTACGTCAGAGAGGACGTGGGGCCGTCTGCCTCCAGGCTAAGTGTTCAGCCTGTAGCAAGGCGTCTGAACGGGGCTCTTCAGCAGGGTTCCATTTGCCCCGGGCTACGAGATGCACCCCGAGAGCGCCCGCCTCCCTCGGCCGGGTGGAACCGACATGCTTGGTTTCTTCGACAGCGAGATCAGCGGCGGGTGTCCTGCAGCCCTTAGGGCGACCCCGAGACGTTAAGCTATGTGGTGGCATCGCACAGCTCCCCAGAGCTGCACTCAGCATCCACGTGCCTGCATGCGTACCTGCATGCGTGCCTGCATGCGTGCCTACACCCTGTCAACAGAATGCGATGAGGTTCCGCTCACTGCACAATGAAGAGCGTCACGGTAACACGATCACTCCCATCACTGTCCTCTTAGCGAACTCTAAACAGTGCAGAGATGCACAGATCCGATATTCGGGTCGATATCAGTGCTGATCCAGACCTATTAGATGGATTGGGTATGGCCATACATGACTGACCCACGCCCGATACTTACTAATTTAATATTAATCAGTCACTAAAAGATAGATTTAACATGAAATAGGAGCTGTTTGTACAATCAATCGCACGACAGCTCTTTCCCATTTTAGATGTGTTTCTTGTGGCATTCAGGCTGAACGCTAACGCTGCCACTCAGCTGTTTGTTTGCCACTCAGTGGGTGTGAGCGTGGTGACTTCTGCCTGCTGTGACGTCATGCGCATACCCTTTGCGGTACGAGGAGCCTAAGAACATCAGATAAGAGGCTGACTATCTGGACGTATTTTATGCTTTTAACAGTAACTAGTAGCACAGCGATTTGCAATCTCAAACAAAGTTTTGAGAGGTGGAAGTAGCGTTTAGTGGAAAATCCCCCTAAACAAAGTGCATACGATTATGCCAGACAATGCGAGGAGTCGCTAGCTTGGGCTACTTGCACACTCACTACAGCTTGTGATAAACGAGGGGCTGCTGTCGCAATGAGGGGTAAGTGACGCTGATGCCAGTGGGGGACAAATTGTGGGGCATTTTAAGCATTCGCCACTTGTGTATCTTCTTGGAAGATATTCACATTGAACTGCGAATGCCTCAAAATCAAGACGTAACAAACGAGGTGGAATGGTACATTATGTGTGTTTTACCAGTAGCCTAATTAAAGATTTTTTGGCATACAGTTTTTCATCTGCCTTTACTATATTTTTTATATATATATATATATATATATATATATATATATATATATATATATATATATATATATATATATATATATATATATATAAATGAAAAGAGCTGCTGCATTGGAACCTGTTTTGGTATTGACAGTTGTGTATTGGAATCGGATCTGACAGTGCAAGAGCTGTCCCTTGTCAGGAGATCTGAGGCGTGTCAGCACCGAGGCGGACTGGACTGGATCGGGCTGAGCCAGGAGGCGGGGTGCGTGTGCCCAGTAATCGCAGTGTGCCTGACGTTGCCATGGTTCCGTTTACGGATAATGACTCGTGACGCCCCCCCCCCCCCCTGCCCCATGGGTGACTAATCAGATGGGAATACTGGGGGGCTTTGTGTCTCCCGGCTGATTCTGTATTGCTGAGAACCACAACAGCCAACTGACCACAAAAACAGCAGCAACAAGTGGTCTTTATGTGCAAATCATTTTCCAAAACAGAATATTGTTTACCTATTAATGGAAATGTCACTAATGACATTTAGATTAACTACTTCACTGCAGAGTACAACAGAATCTTTTAGTATTGCACCAAAAACTAAACCAATGGTAGACCTTGGTACCACCTGACTGGAAGTCCGGAGCCATTCGAACCCATCTGCTATGGCCGATAGGCTGAAGTGAGAGACCGAGCACCAACAGCAGCATCCTAGTCCATCTTTAATGTAGAAAGTCATAAGCTGAGTTTGTCAAAAGTCCAGTTTAGCCCAGTTTTCCCCCTCAAGACTTACATGCCTGTTGATAGCAAATACCAGGAAATGTTTGCGTAAACCTTGTTTTAGATCAAACCTAAACCTGACCAGAACATCTAATGGTAGTAGTTTGTTTTGAAATACGTAGCTTAGTCTTATTTTATCTTAAGTTCTTTTCAGAAGGGCACAAGTTGGACAACTCCGCCATAACTAAATTAACCATTAATGGGATGCAAAGCACAAAAAAAAAAAACACTTACTGCCCCAGACTGTCCCCACATAATACCAGCATATGTGAAGCTGAGCCCCGGCTTGCCGGGAGTTACCTTGATGATCCACAGAGGGCTCAGATGCATGCAGGATCTTGGGGACGGCCACACCCATATCCAGCTCGGTCAAGGTCAGCTCATTCATGAAGTACGGCAGCTACAAGACAGAACCCCGAAACCCGTACACTTCAAAAGACAGTGGGGGCTCAAAATGGCTGAGGTCTAGCAGAGATCACAGCATCACAGCTTTCGAACAGTAAGAGAGCAACAAGCATGAGCCACTGAGGGACATCGGATTATTGAAATTGCAGCTTATCGGAGGGTCAAAGCAAGAATCAAACTACTCATATCGTTTCCTGGGGCACACTGTGAAACTATGAAGGAAGACAACCACAGTAGCATGGTTCCAAATGACTAATGCAGGACAGACACGGTGACATTTAAAAGCCCCTGTCTGACATTTAAACTCCACCTACTCTAATCAGATTCAGCTGTCTGCCAGGTTCTAGTCCCGCCCTGGATTGTGGTCTAGCCCCCCAAAGCTCCTCTTGAGCTTCCCTTGAGTGAACCATTATGCTGGTCCTTCTCAAGCGCAACATGAAACCTGACATCCCTCACTCTATGATACGAAAGATGTCACTTCCGGCTCAGACTACAGGGGGGAGCGGTGGAGCTGAAGAAAAGGGGCGACTGTTCAAATACACACAACTGACCGAACGGGCTTCAGGCAACTCACCCTGATCTTGCTAAGCTTCATCTGGATCTTCTTGGACACCATGTCAGCCCAGTACTTCTCACCCAGGAAGTCCCAGAAGATTCGGCCAACCAAAGCATTCACCCAAGCCACGGGTTCCTCCTCCGGCCCAGGGCGACTGGGCAGCTGGGGAAGCAACACAGGCAGCAAATGTGAGCTTACGTTACAATGAAAAGAAGTGTTTTCCCCATAACTGTTTCTTCATAGTCAGCCATGTTGACAAAAATGAATGACCGCTGAAAAAGTGGGGTGAAACACTTAATTCTATTCCACAGGGGCACAGTCTTCCCAAATGTAACTCGATTTTCCACTAAAATGGATGGATTCCTTGTCTTTATAGCTGATGTGCTCATTTGAAGCCATGAATCAGCCTTAACCTGATGTGACACCAAACAAAAGGCTTAAAATCAGCTGGAAATACACAAGCTCATTCTGCTCTGGGCTGTTCCCACTCAACGTCCACACCCAGCCCGCCCCAAGCTTTCAAGCTGCCCTCGGTACCTTCTTGCCCGCTCCAGGGCTGCTCTCGGCGCTGTGGATGGGGCTGCCAGCCGGGCTGCCTGGCTGCGGGGGCATGTACTTGGCCATGAAGACCTCGTAGTCCAGCAGCATCTTCTGCCGCCCGCCGCCCGCGAGATCCTTCTGCCGCGGCTGGCCGGCCAGCAGCTCGTCCAGGCTGCCCCTGCTGCTGCTGCGGCTGTGAGTGGTCAGCATGGCTGCAGGGCAGGACGAAACGTGCCGCTGTGAACATTCTCACGTCTCACGAGGCCTCTGCTCCCTACTCAAGGTACGAACATGCTCAGCGTGAGCCAGCAACAGGCACGGCGGCAGGCAGGCGGCGGGCTGCATAGCCCGAGTCTCAAAGGCAACCGAGGCCCAGGCTTGGGCTGCTGAGCGACTGACTATAATCAGGCCACCATCTTGGCTGAGCTCAGCCTGGACAGAGAGCTGGGAGGGTGAGGTCTGCCTCCTTTAAGGTGCGGCATACATCAGAGATATGGGGGAGAAAAAACAAAGACATTTTCAATGGTAAACCCTGCTGTCCTGAGCCTATGTATCACCATTGTACAAGACCTCTAGTCTAGAACTTCTACCCATTTTGAAAACACCTACATAAGTCTTCCCGGCTGCATTAACATCCATTTTTCTTGTAAACCGACAACTGAAACCCCTGGACAAAGCCTAGTGGTGATTTGGGGAAGGTGGTTTCATGCATATTGTACCTACGGCCAATAGTGGGCTACAGTCATGTTGAAGGATTAATCATTTGTGGTGCACCCCATGCCCCCCCTGGCTGGCTGGCCATTGTTCCCTGTGTACCCTTAGCTAGATTTCCAGACCTTTCCACCACTACACCCTACAGGTATCTGTAAGAAAGCTAAAATTATTTGCCCTCCTATTCCTAAACAGAGGAAAGGAACACAACTGAGCCACAATTGAGTCCCTCGTGTAGGGGGTAAGGATCACAGAGGCTTGTGCCCCTGTCCAAATCCATGCAGGCGGCCAAAGCACATAGTAATCATTGAGGGTTTATGTCACATGACCCTCAATGCCCAACATGCTTAATGTAACAGCTGCAGCCCAAGTGACTGAGAAATGTAAGAGGGACCGTCTACCTCAACGTATGAGCACCCTGCTTCCACTTGGACAGCCTAATTCAGTGTAGTGCCGCTATACACCTCGTTCATTTCCTCAGAACACGAACGTGACCTTCAGAGGCCAAAAACACCCGGCTTCCTCATTTGTTTGACATTTGTCCCTAGCCTATGCTAATGCTAATTTTTGGGTCAAGCTACAGTCACCTGGCCATTAGCTAAATTTACCGCAACACAATGTGTGCACTGAGATAAATAAGCTCAAGATGCATGAAAAATATGCAGCCAGCTACTGACTCATAAAATATGTTGTTTTTCTTTTTTTGTTTCACAGAGATACTGAGTGCCTCTGGGCCGGTGCCAACAGCGAACAAGGCTGCACAAGGACAGCTCAGTGACTTTAAACAAGACTCCATTGTTAGCATGCGTTTCGCAGTGGACGTAGAGGGAAATGGCATGAAATGTGTCACGCGGAAAGTTGGCGGGGAGGGTGTGCAAGGCGCAAGCCGTCGGATATAAACCAACCTGGTACGGAGGTCAAAGTATGTGGCGAGTAGACCCACATAAAAGAGGTGAAAGCAACAGAGCAACAGCAGAAGCTGGTCTGCAGCCCCCAGGCTCTGCCATCTAGCCTAAAATATCTATCGCTTAAACCATGTCACTAGTTGCACTCATTTCTAATGTGTAACATCCAGCACAACAGGCTATGGTTATACAACCAATGCAATAAAATGTGATCGTCACAGTTCCCCCCCTTATGATGTCTTAGCTGACTAACATCGACTCAAGGCGAGCACCTGTCCCTGCCTAGTCTGACGCACGGCTCTCAGAGCTCAGGAGTATTTGCGTTTCAACATCTGCTTGGCCCCACACACACACACACACACACACACACACACACACACACACACAGAGCTTCTTTCCTCAAAGTTCTCCCACTGCTCCCTGTAATGCAGACTGGATCAGCTGGAAAAAACGCAACCTTTCATCATTCCTTAAGAAGCCTTGCTGGTCCAGTTAAACAGGTTTTTCCACTTAAAAAGAAAAAAAGAAAAAAGTCCAACAGAGGACCGGATCTGTGTAGGACTTTGAACTCTCCTCCCCCTCTACAAGACCCAAGGTCTAAACGCCAGGTCTGAGCAGCTGAAGGCCAGCATAAGGGGCGGCCTGCATACTTACCACTCTTGCTTGCAGGAAGACTGGTAGGCTTCTTGGCATCTGATTTCAGCTTGGATGCCACCAGCATTCGTCTGAACCATTCCTCCTTCTCTCTACCTGTCCTCCCGAAGAGGTAGAGGGTCTGCTCCTTGTGGACCGACGCCCGCGCCCCATCCTGTGTCGCGGGGGCCCTCTTGGCATCCTCCCCCGTCCCACATGCCTCCTTCTCTGCGGGAGTGGCTCTCTCTTCCCCGGCGTCCCCCTTGTCCGCTTCCGCCTTGGACATGAAGTCGTCCTGCTTGCCCAGCTCAATGCAGATCGGGTACTTTTTGTTCCACACCCTCTTCCGCGCCAGACTTGGGGGCACCAGATATATCTGATTGAGAAATTGCTTGTTTCACAATGAGGCTCTCGGAGGTAAGGGGAAAGCTTTCAGCTCCCCGCGTTACTAGGAGACCAATAATGACATTTTCAACAGGTTATACTCTAGAAAGAAGGGCATGTGAAGGGCGTTTCTTACGGCACAATCGTGTGTTAAAATCTAGCCATTGAAAGTTTATGTATAAGGGATTCTGTGCCGTCAGAGAGAGAAGAGGAGCAAATTGCCATAACCCATATTACGCTCGTGTGCAAACGTGTCATATGATCAGCTGGCCAGATGCAATCAGCCAATGGGGTTTGTTTAGCGTTATGAGAGATCCCCATCAGCGCCCATTCGCGATCATGTCATCGGGTCTGGGGTCCTGAGTGCACATGCCCGTATTTCAGTATTCAGCCAAACTGATCACTAATGTAATTAACAGTCACAACTGGCATTGGCACAGACAGGCTGAAGCGTAGGCGACTATCGGGTTCTGATGAACTAACAGCTTAATAAACATAACCTATCCCTAACAAACCCAGGGGAAATCATACACAATGCATGCTTCTGTTGCTCTAGACAAAAGCGATGAAACAGACGAGCTAAGGGTCACTAGGAAGACTAGCAGTTAAGATGACATCATGTTGACTCCACCGGCACAAACCCAAGCTGACAAAATAAAGAGCAGGGCCACCTTGCTGTCTGTCAGGTCATAGATCTTCTGGCTGATGTAGGTGATGTCCGGCTTGGGCTCGCTGACGGTGGCCCGGCGGGCGATGTTGCGGTTGGGCTTGGAGAGGCGGAGGGTGGAGCCTTCCAGGCGTACGAACACCGAGTGGGTCAGAGTGGCGTGGTACGTCTCCGGGTCGTAGTTGTGGATCTCATTCATCCAGCCCTGGTTACACGGGGGAGGAAGTGCGGACTGAGAGCGTGAGACACGACACGGCACGGCATTTTCACGCTTTCAGAACTGTCAACACCAGAATAGATGGAAATGCTTTTAAAAGAAAAACTAAAATGCCTCACTAAGAAATGTCACCAGGAAGACCAAGGGACAGGTCTGTATTCTATCTTGAAAGGGCTTAGAGGGTAAAACTTGAGACAAACCAAGGAGGGCATCGAATCAATAGTTTTTTTAGTTGTTGTTTTTTCGGGGGGGGGCAAACACATTACTGTTGGTACCTAGTGAAAACAAACCTGCCTTTTTCAGTTAAATATAAGCCATGGCGTTGCCGATCCTGGGCGCCGTCGCTGAGATGCACTTTCGGGGCCCCTGTTGCCTTAATTTCGGCCCCTAGGAGTCCGTTTAGCGAGCTGCCAGTGCCAGCCCCATTTATGGCCCCGGGGCACCGCGTTCCAGGAGAATCCGTACCGCACGGTGCACTTTACCACAATAGGCACCGGACACATCCACACGCTGCTCCGTAAAATTGCCCTCACCCACAAATAACCTCAGTGTTTGCGTTCAAAGCCTTTCACAGGAAATGAAGCTCTGCACAAACAACCAAAGGTAACACATTCGACACCCTACGGTACTGAATGTGAGGCTGATCGGGGTGTATCGAGGTGTGAGGCTATTTTATTGCCATGTAGTACAGTGAAAATTCTTATTGCATATTTCCTGCAGACCGTAGTACAAGGACATAAAATAACAAAAGAGAAATACAAAAAAAAAATACATTGCACTGGAGTTAGAAACTGGACAAGTGACAGTTGCAGAAGGAGCTGCTGTAGCTATTGAAGGTCATAACTGCCTGCAAAAAAACTGTCCCAGAATCTTAGTGTATTTAAGGTCCAAATAGTATAGCACCTTAAGTACTACCTTCAGCTGCATGCCTAGAATACCATAAGTGCCAGGAAGTGGTGAACACAATACCATATGGCGACAAAGCAGGTCATCCTGAACATCTGCAATGTTTAGTATACAGGAATCTCTCAGGCCTGTCAGCTGACACCATGAACAATACCCTACATTCCCATGCTCGCTTACTGTAATAAGATCCACCATTGTGACACTTCTGCGTAGGAACTTTGCAGACCTGTTTATCCAAATTCCATAGATGTCCTTCACACCCATTGGAACGCCGTGTATTCCCATGCGAGACAAAAATCCCACTATTCCAGTCAATCTCTTAAGCAACGGCTACTTTTCATTTTCCATAAACAATCAACGTAAACAGAATAACATACTGTTGGGCACCATATGCTGAGATTGAAATGTGTGTTAATGTTTATGTTATTATACTATACTGACACTTATTGAGTGAAACTGATATGGTAATCAGAGCAAGGTTATGCTCAGAGTACTAAGTATACTAATATGGTGGTGGAGGACTTTGTTTCATTACCCATTCGAGTCCCAGAAGGAGTGCTGCTGCTCAGCGACTCGGAGGAATAAGGCAGCAAGTCCAGAAGGCTCCTCATAGCTCAAAGCTTTGCAACAATGACACAAATGGTCAAACGATACCATGCATGGGACGGTAGAAGCTACTATCTTCATTCTTAGAAACATAGTAGGAGGACCAAATAGACCTGGAGTACAAGCCATGCAGGGAACATCTGTGATAGATCTCTTCGAGGTTCAGACTTTGCATATTTAATAAACAATGTATTAAAAGAATATCTCATATAATATATACCTCCAGCCACTTGCCTCTAAAATTAAGATATCAAAAGGTAATGGGTCTCGAGTTAAAGGTAATATGATTGAGAGAGGAACCCTAATGATCACAATCTGAAGATGCACGACAGAAGACAAACAGAGCATGCAGGTTCCTGACACGCTGCTTAGAGTGTGAGCGAGACACTCCCCGTTCAGGAGACCGTGCAGCACCGGCCGTTTAGGGCCGGTAAATGTTTAGTGTTGAAGGACACGAAGGATGGGATTTGTTGGGCGGGATCACATCTGGTGGCTTTTTCTGCTCTAAGGGGTCGATCGACCGTAACAGCAAGGGTGACATTTGGGGCAGCAGGTTCCACAGTGGCCAAGAAACTGCAACCAAAAAGCTGACTGTGTCCCAAAACAGGCTCTACGGCTGCACCCATAAGCAGGGCGGTTCACCTGAATCTCTTCAGCAAAAAGACCCCATTGTACAAAATGCACAAAATGAATGAATTTCCTCTTTGCTCAGTAACTATCACTACAAATATGACCTGAGACAGAAAGGGTAGTTATGATATGAACTCAAAGGGAAACTGAGCTAAATGGTCCCATGAAAAGAGAAACAGAGTCTGGACATTAACCTAGTGGCCTTCTTCAAGGGCGAGGCTGTGAAAATCGATCAGCTCGCTGACCCGTCGGTGGACACAGAGGCGAAGCGAACACCCATTAGTCACCGTGGCTGACTTTTTTGGGGTGTGGGGGGGGGGGGGGGGGGGGGCTAGGAAAGACTCCTGCTTGAGAGTGATAATCTATCGCTGGGCACACTTGTCTGAGGAATACAGCAGTTTCCTAGGCATTGAGACTAAACCTGCAACTGGAAGGGCTTGATTTTTCACATAATTGGATACACAGCATCATATCGAATCATGCGGGATTCTGCAACAAGGCTGGCTCACAGGAGCGCTAGGGTGGGCAAGGGCGGATGAGGCCGTGAGCAGTCTTCAGCTGTGAATCACCCCCCCCCCCCCCGCCGTCAAAGGACTGCAGTCAGCGAGAGGTTTAGAACGTGACTCTGCCCACAAACAGGAAGGGACTCAGTACTCCACCATCACCTGGACAGGTGTGGGTGACGCATCGTGTGTGTTTGAAAAGGACAGATCTGGAGGAGCCCTTTTGAAAGCTGTCATGTGAGAAGATCTGCTGTGGTATGACTCGCCTTCTGAACTGGCTGCTTGCACAAACCCCCCCACCACCACCCCAGCACATGTTGTCATGCGTGTCTGAATCACGGAAGTAGCGCTGGCCAAAGGGGAACTCTGGAGTGTGACCCTGACAGTGACGTTATGGAGGATGACAGCTTCAGATCCATAGCATGAGCCTTCAAAAAGAGGATTCAGTCACTAAAAATGGAAAAGCAAACCTTTGGAAGTTCAATCTCTTCTAGAGTTAAAGACATGGAGTGTTATTGTTTTATATTTAAAAACAAACAAAAAAAACGATTTACTGTGGCAAAATTGCTTCCTCTCTGCACATAGTAAATCAAGCCCTCCAGTGCTGGCAGTCCACCTGGGCTCTAACGAAGTGCTCGGTTGTATCACTCTTCCACGCCTCCTGTGCCCAGATCACGGCGCAGGTCTCCAGTTGTGTCATCAGGCTCTGAGAAAAATGTACCCGCCAATCAGCTATAAAGCAGGAGCGCCAAGAGAAATCTCAAGCCTCTAAAGGGTCGGATTCGATTTCGCTTTAGGCAGATTCCACAACAGAAATGAGGGGACAGTAAATCCACGGGAGTTGAGTGTGCATCTAGCAACCACAGCGAGCCTCTCCTCACAAGGACGGGGCAGGCGCAGTAGGCAAGAGGGCTGTAAATCAGGCAAAGAAAACGAGGCCTGGAGGGGGACATCGATGCCAATAAACCCATTTATGATATCAGCCCCCTCCCACGTAGCAGCAGGAGTAAGGAGGAAGCATGGAGTTTTTTCTAGGACCTAATGGTGAGAAGCAATTCTATCACAAGCATCATACAGGGCTGAACTGCAGCCTTCCGGAAGGTCCTTGGCTCCTCAGACTGGGAAGACCATGGTCAGGAAGAGCCGGGGGGGTGGGGGGTGGCGGTCATGCTTCTGAGATTTTGTCTGCCTGTGGTTTTGATCCACCTCTGTTTCCACGCACTTATATAAGATGCCTATTTATAAATCCGTAAAGACAAAATCGTGTCACGGAAGCTTCCCCCCTTCCCTTTCTCATTAAATCCCTAAAAATATCGTGCTGCTTGGCACTCCGACTGGAGTCTGGCGGGCCCCACGTCGTTTCCTTATTTTTTCTTCTTCAGTCGAGAGAAGCCTTTGTCACACAGAACGGTCTAGAAAAGCCACCCCAGCAAATGAACAGGAAGCCAGAGCAAGCGAATCAGACGACTGTCAGCCTGTAATAAACCTGAAAGAGTGGAGCAGCTCAAGATACCTTCGAGAGGCTTCCATAATTCACATGATTAGCTGTGCGACCAGACGGCAGGTTCAGATGGAACGTTACCCCTGGATTCATCCCTCCTTTGGGGTGGGGGGCCCAACTCTCACCTCACCCCCTTTCGGACCCAGTCTGACTACAATAAATAGGCAGTGAAAAATGTAGCGAAGGCCTCACACTAGAGAATACTGCAGCAATCAGTTATTGACAGGTTTCCATGTTTAGCTGCAGCATTCGGAGAAAATCAATGCACACATAATAAAAGGTAAATCTGTATACATATCAATGATGTAAAATGCAGTAAAACAGACAATTAGACTTAATCGTTGCACTGAGCAAAAGCCTTTCCAGGAGAGCTGGCTTTCTACCAAGAATTACCATAAACCATCAACAATACCCCAGTCATTAATGTTAAAGGCAAGCAAAGATGTTCATTTCTTGGATAAAGATGTTTCAGCACCTGCTCCACACCTGATAGGATGGAGTCATAAGATGGTAATGCTGTTAACCAATTAAATTTAATTTATTCTAAAAAGTTTATATAGTGAGGTTATAAACACATTAATACTTTTATTACTTTGAGGTAACACTTTTAAGTAATGTCATCCAGGCATCTGTGCCATCTAACTGAGTAATCACCTGTGGTTTGCAGTTAGGGTTCAATGTTAGCTCCTAATTAATAGCATAGGAAAACCAGGTGTTGAAGAGTAAATCAGCTTCTGTGGTTTCAAACAGCAGCTCTCTCACAGGCTGTCCAGTCCAATTAAAAATAGGGCTGGGCGATATAACATTGATATTATATCACGAAAGCTCAATAATCACCAGGGCTTCAGGTGACTGACGTTTATTTACACCCACAATTTGGTAAGCAGAGTAGTAACAATTTGGTTAGCAGAGCATGCCACATAATACTGTTTTGGTATACTACAGTTTGGTATACTTCAGTATAATAATGCACTGTAGCGGGGCACACCACATAATACTGTTTTGGTATACTATGGTTTGGTATACTTCAGTACAATATGCACTGTAGCGGGGCACACCACATATTACTGTTTTGGTATACTATGGTTTGGTATACTTCAGTACAATATGCACTGTAGCGGGGCACACCACATATTACTGTTTTGGTATACTATGGTTTGGTATACTTCAGTACAATATGCACTGTAGCCGGGCACACCACATAATACTGTTTTGGTATACTATGGTTTGGTATACTTCAGTACAATATGCACTGTAGCGGGGCACACCACATATTACTGTTTTGGTATACTATGGTTTGGGATACTTCAGTACAATATGCACTGTAGCGGGGCACACCACATAATACTGTTTTGGTATACTATGGTTTGGTATACTTCAGTACAATATGCACTGTAGCGGGGCACACCACATATTACTGTTTTGGTATACTATGGTTTGGGATACTTCAGTACAATATGCACTGTAGCGGGGCACACCACATAATACTGTTTTGGTATACTATGGTTTGGGATACTTCAGTGCGATATGCAATGAAGAGGCAGTGAAGAAAGGAACAGCTCAGCAGTCACGACACCTTTTAAAAGAGAAGATATTGTGGATAAGCAAGGTAAAAAGGCGTCAGTGGTACTTTCTGCAGTATAAAATCGGACATGTTTACTAAAACATAAGTATATGCGGAATTTATACTGATTACTAACTTTTGGGCGTCATAAAATGGCTCATTAATATTTTAGCCGTGCTACTAAACTGCTTAGCATAAATAAACGTCCGTATAGTACCGAAAAGCTGCCGTCCAGACGTTTCGCCCTTCACCTGAAGCCCTGGTCATTATTGAGCATGCGTGGTATAATATCGATGTGATATCGCCCAGCCCTAATTAAAAAGCTCCGGTTCACTAAGGGTTAGGGTTACAGCTGCGATAGCCTTTTTATCAACAAGGGAAAATAATAGTTTTAAAAGTAACACTTACCAAACAAGGTCTGATGACTAGCTTTGATGAGGTAATAATGTGGGCGCATGGTGACTCATTGGGTAGCAATGTCATCCCAAACCTCCTCATTTGGGGGTTGACGTCCCATCCTACGTATGTGAAGCTTTTTCTCTGGGTCCTCCAGTTTCTATCTGACTGTGTGAATGTGCCCTGCGATGCCATCTGGGATGAACCCCTGGCTTACGCTCAATGCCCCCTGGGATAGCCCACCCCTCCCCCCAAACCACATTCT
The DNA here is from genome assembly GCF_048594095.1 of Paramormyrops kingsleyae. NCBI lineage: Eukaryota > Metazoa > Chordata > Actinopteri > Osteoglossiformes > Mormyridae > Paramormyrops > Paramormyrops kingsleyae. The sequence goes on from NC_132801.1 coordinate 11,933,782, forward strand.
CCTACAGAGACCAATATAAATAGCAGCAGCTAAATGGTTACAAGTCATAAACCAGCTCCTCCACTGATGCATATGGAGATACTAATGTGAACGCCATCACAGACAGAAACCTGCTCTCTCTCATCAGACTAACACACCAGAACAGGAAATTCCTGTACAGCCTAATTCCTAGACAGACCCGCAGAAGGGTCATATGACATCACATCTGGCAGATTTACCCTCCCGCCCCGGCCGCCTTGGTTTACGATGGAGGCGGCCTGGTCTTCACCCACCTTGAACATGCTGGGCTCCTTTATGTCCAAGCGTGCCACATTCCACTGCTCGGCCGTCAGCTTCCTGTGCCGGGGCCTGGATCCCGACCGGCCAGGGGCCGCCAGCCACACGACGCCGATGGCCAACATGAAGCCGAGGGCCACGCCCAGCAGCATCCCACCGACGTAGGTGGGCAGGGGTAACACGAAGTAGCCATAGATGGCGATGGTGAGGGCAAGCAGGGTGGCCTGGGGGATGGCAGGCGGCGGCTCCTCCTCCTCGACTTCGTCGCTGCCACGGGCGCCCGCGCCCATGCTCGCGGTGGCGCTGACCCGGCGGGCAGAGGGAGAGGCGGGCACCACTTCCTCCTGCCCATCCCCATCAGTCTCTGTGTCGGTGTTCACCTCGAAGTCCTCGCTATACAGCTCGCAGAACTCCTCGTCCTCCTGCCGGGCCAGAGCCGACATGGAGCACTTCTCCAGGGCAAACGTGGTCGTCCGAGGGCCCGGGGCCCCGGCTGTGGGGGCCTCCTCGCCTGCCAGGCACTCTCCTTCCGAGTCGCACTCCTCCTCCTTGATGCTGTAGTTGTTGTTACTCTCTAGGTGCCCGTTAATGCTGGCCAGGTTGCAGAGCTCAGAGGCGCTGGAGGACAGTGCCTTGTGCCTGGGGCCGCTTGAGGCCCCGCTTTCGTCGCCCATGATTTTGCTGAGCAGCTGCAGGGGCTCGTACATGACCTCGGAGAGGCGCCGCTTGGTGTCCTCGATGCGTGCCTCCACCTCCGACACCTTGAAGAAGGAGCGACTGTCCGGCGACGTGAGAGGCGAGGATGGTGCCGTCTTGGAGTCGCCCGCCACGGTGACCCGCGGCTGAGCGAACGGCTTGAACAGGTGCAGGTTGAGGCGCGAGTCCGGCTGGCGGTAATGCACGACGTCCGGCTCCTGCCGGGAGGTGTCTGTGGACAGTGACTTCACCAGCGTCTTCATCAGATGCCGGTGGCGCACGGTGGGGGGTGTGGCCAAGCCCTCCCGAGGCTCTGCTTCCGTGGACAGGGACTTTACCAGGCTCATTAAGGGCTTGTCGATGGAAGGCAAGGCCGATTTGTAGGGGGAGGAGCCCGAGGAGGCACAGGAGGGGGTGGGAGGCGGGGCTGGCGTCTTCTGTCCCGAGGGCCAAGAGGAGCTGACCGTGGTAGAACTGCAGGGGGTGTCAAAAGAGCTGGCCAAAATGGAGAGGGCGGGGCTCTGGGAGTGGGGAGCCGACTGCTGGGGCCCGGAGACAGGGGGGAGCGTGGTGGAGGAAACTGGCAGCACTGCCGCTTCGCTCAAGGGGACTGAGGAGTCCGAGCCGCTCCCCTCAAACTGGAGGTCCTCGCAGGCCTCCAGAGCCGTAACTACGCCGTGGGATTCATAATCCAGGCCCTCGGCAGCGGAAGTGGACGTGCCGACCCCATAGAGCTCATCCTCTTCCTCCTCTTCCTCCTTGCCGAGGGCGGAGAAGTGGATGGTGATGGTCTCCCGCGACAACGAGCGCTGGACCTGCAGCTTGGGCGCGGCGGCCGGCCGTGTGGACACGGGACCCAGTCTGCCGGCATGGCTGCTGCTCCGGGCAGTCATTGCAGTGCCGCGAACCCCCGGCAACCTGGGAGGGAACAGGGAGGAAGGGCGGGGCTTAGAACAGGCCTCTCACACTGCAGCCACCATGATGCACATGGTCTGCCTTTCGTCACTCAACTGCACATCGCGACAGTATCACTGCAGCCATCGTTTGGCTGCCACCTGGTGCATCTACTCATTAGCGAAATCGATCTCCAACCACAGCAGAAGATGTGCAAGACAAGCTTCATAAAAACTGTCACTAACTGGAAAATGATTAGTTTTGTTCTCACACTATTTCCTGTAAGCTTTCAAAGCCTTTCATTATCTCTTTTCAGAACAACAGAAGCAAGCAATTCACTTGACTCCTACATTTTTAGTCAGAGGTTTCAGAAAAAAATAGAAGCAATAATAGGCTAATGTTACAATGTTATACATACACCAGGCAAATGACAACCGATCTGGATGTGCTAATGATAAACAGAGATGATTCATCGAGCCATTAACCTATTTTTCCTAACTGCTTATTCAGTGCAGAGCCGAGGACAAGCCAGTCATGTCAGGACACACACACACACAATGGGGAATTTCACCAACTCATAGCACACTGGGAGAATGCAGCCAGATACAACATTTCAAGCCTGGTTTCCTAAACAAATACAGTAAATGCAGTTTACAACAAAAATTTCGCAACAGTTTCACCTGCATGCCACAATAATCCATAAATCAGGAAATAAAGAAGAAATGTCAGTGTGCGCATGACGTGGGGAGCCTGAACAATGTTTCTGAAACTGGTCCCCACAAGGTAGCTAAACCTATCCACAACACACACACACCATTCATTTCTATGGGCAAAACCCTAATCCAAACAATGACAACCTTAACCGCTACCCAGCCCTAACTTTAACCATAAGTAACCAAACAAAACATAAGACTTTTGGCATTTTTAGTTTTTTTGATTGCCGTTACATTTTTAGAAAACAGAGTTTCTCCTTGTGGGCACCAAAAAGGTGGTCCCCACAATGTCAAAATAACAGGTTTTTAATAACATTATGGGGACATTTGGCCCCCACAAAGTAATATATACATGATCCACACACACATACACACACAACCTAATAAATATTGAGAATAACCATCCATCCATTCATCAAACTGCTTCTCTTGGTCATAGCATGAGGGAATTTTACATTTTCAAAGTTTAGAAAATAGCAGGTTTCTGAAAAGGTTTGTGTACAGGAGCTGAAATGGGGTAAATATTGACAAAAAAATTATCTCCATTCGTCCAAGACTGCCGACACGCACTTTGGACCCCTGATTAGTGATGTGGGGTCATGTGATTCCAGCTCCTGGTCACCCATAGCGAATGCGGCAAAGAGACGGCAAGCAGAGTCGGGCGTGAAGAGCCTCACCCAATTAGCCACATCATCACGATAACATCATAGGCCGGCACAGCACAGCCCTGAAAGAACAGAGCTGTGGATAGGAGGACAAAACGGAGAGGAGAACAAAGCGAGGAGCTTCCTCTGTGGGATATTGCGGGAGGCGACATCATCTGCACCGTCCATTTCGAAGTAGAGGGACGTGAAACAATGACTTAAGTCTCGGGTCATTTTTGGTGGCGACGCTGGAACTACTGTCAGATTCTCATGACAAATACGCCCATCTGGCCGGAACACAGTCAGCTCAGGAACCGCGGTGCCCAAGCCGCCCCTCTGCTGTTTGCTCAGCCGCTGATTAACAGCTCCTGCTTTGAGGCGTCGTTAATAATTTACAGCCGCTCGACGCAATCAACGGCTGCCAGCATGAAGCAATCATGAAAAGGTGATCTCCCGCAGGGCGCCTGCCGGGGCAGCTTTGGGGCAGGAAATGACGGAAATGGTCCCTCAAACATTTAACTGAAGAAACAGCCGACGTGTTCTGTAACGCATGAAATGCATTGTGACACGCTGAATGTGCGCGCTGAACCTAAATCCCATATTGCCAATATCACAAAATTAAATAAAACAATTAAATAAAACAAATTAAACAATTTTACTGCACACATCAGTGCATGATCTTGCCACCTACAAAAAGATCTTCCAAAGACGTTTTCTTGATAAGTTCTATTGTGCAACGACATACTTTGCTTGTTCTGTACATCAGCTTCAGTGATGATTTAACACTATATATTACAGTTTCTGCTGCAGGCCAATAGGCTATGTGACACGTGTCAATTTGGGCCCATTTACCCAAGGTGCCTTTTGGGTGATGCAGTATCAGGAAGGATGATGACACAGGTGGGCAGGAAGTGGTTACTGATTAACAGCCTCGATAAACAGCAGCTGGATAAGGACAGAAGACTGTCCAAAGGAGGATTGTAGATGTTATATCCGTAATGATGCTTCTACACTCACTTTAAAATTTTTTAATTACTAAAATTCAATAAACAATTCTTAAAAAAAGAGGCAGGAATTAGGGGTAATCATGCCAAATTTTAATGAATGTGTCTGGATTCTGCTTTTCCTGGCACTGCAGATTTTGGTGGGCACTGCAGGGTTTGCAGCACAGATTAGAAGGGAACATCTCATCTAAAAGGGCCTAACTACACAGCTGTGTGCATGTCCAGCCTGAGAGATGCATACCAAGGCGCTTGTGTGCGTCAATTACCAGACAGACATTCACCATGGATCCTAATAGACGGACTTAACTTGGCAGCTATTGGCTGGGCTGCAATTAGCCCAGATGCATTTCGTTCACAATACCGAGCTCAGTCCTGGATTTGTGAGCTTAAGTCTTTATTAGGATGGGTGGTATGATGGTATTACGGCATACCCAGATATTTAGAAATCCCAAAGGTATTATTTTTAATAGACGCTCCTCTTTCTATGAAGCTGATATGCACAGTGTTAACTATGATTGGAGGCTCACAAGTTATATTTTTTTAAAAAAGTCAAAGAATTATGCGCATGCACATGTTAAGGCCACAAAAACAAAGCATGCAGCATGCACAGTACATGTCAATCTTAGTGCGCATGCGACCACAGATTGGGCAGTGACAGGTAGTTTTTGAAGAGTTGTCTCCTTGTTTCCGTAGTGCTCAGCTTCTATACTGATGATCCTGTTTTTTTTGGAGTTTACGGTTGCCTACATGATTTTATTTATTTATTTATTTTTAAATGCTGTCATATGCCATATACCAGGGTGAAATGTTTAGGCTAACCCTCTCCCTCACAATCACGTGTAAGATAATTCTACAGTAATTCCAGAGCTCGACAGTAAGGTGATGGAGCAAAACTGTTTGGGTACAGATCCATTAACTCAACAGTGATGAGGCCTTACTGCTTTAAGTCTGTTTTACCTGCAGCCTTGGGTTTTCTGTTATGTTTCAGAAGGCAGACAGATTACAGACAAAACAGAACAGACTGAAAAATATTTGTAAACTCATTTACATAATAAATTAAATATTCGCATGAAATTATCTGTCTTTATGTCTGCAAATCAGAGATTCTTTGGCCGTCTGGCACCAAGCTTACATTCCACAAGCTGCTTCTAATTCACTGTAATGGGAACAAGAGCCACACTTATCGATAACTGCAAAACACTAATTAAGGGCAGACAGCAGTTTTGGCTGTGCAGGATTGAAGGGAAGTAGCTCTGATCTCACAAGGCAGACAGACCAGACCAGCCCATCTGGATCAGGCTGCTGAAACAGATCCGGTCACGTGTGGACCCCGGCCGTGTTCGGTACTCTGAGGTGGGACAGAGGAGGAGATAACTGGTCATCGGCCACCAAACAGTCCCTACTGCTCCATCTAGATTTATTTGGCAGAAACTGGGGGTTAAGGGCCCTTGCTCAAGAGCCCAACGGTGACATCACTCTCCTGACCCCTGGGATTTGAACCAGTGACCTTCCAATCACAGGCACAGAGTCCTAACCCGCTAAGCCACACACACACACCACTCCCAGACGTGTGTGTCCAGGTGGCCACAGCAGGAAGAGTCATGACCATTCCCCACTAACACCAACCTCCAGGGCGGACTCAACCAGGGACACGTATGGAAAACGGTCCAGAGCAGCAGGTTCAGAAGCTACTCATAACTCTGGACCTCAGATGGTCCCCGTGTACCCTGTCACAAATACCCAGCACACATCTGCTGTACGGGAACTCAAGGACGACCAGTGGATCAAACACAACACTCCCCTCCCCTCCCCCCCAAGGAGACCAAACGCAAAAAGAAAATGACTGATTTGGGCAGGGGTGATGAAAGAGTAGGAAAGGAGAACAAAAAAGCCAACATGGGCTCTTTGATCAGAAGATTGTTGTAAAAATCCCCAGAAGAGGAGCGTGAGGGAAGCGTGAAAGGCAACAGACTGTCCTCGTGTCTGGGCCGCCGAGGGGGTGTCCATCTGTGCGGCTCGACACCCTGCACCCTCCTGATGGGAGACTGAGTCACACACAGCAGAAGGGCCAACCAAACAAGCTCCCTGGGCCTGAGGTCGCCTCCACCCCCCCACCTGAGGCAGACGTCATGGGGGCTTTTTCCGATGCCACCGACTCGCAGTTAATATTTTAAAAAAAAAAAAGCTCATCCCTATTCATGCCAAAGTAGCTGCATTTATTTGGACCTGGGACACATCAGGAGTAACTAAGCACTGCGCTAATCCAAAGATGTCACAACGGGGGCTCGACAGAAGATGGTCCACCTCTAAATCGCGTTATCTGGAAGCAGTTAATTAAGAGAACTGATGACAATAAGTTCAACCAAGTTTTACTTGGGTCTTAGGGGATAATGCTTTAATAACCATCTGAGATGTCTCAGGGCGAGACAGAACAAACACGTGACAGACGGGTAGGAACAGAGGGAGGATACAGACAAAAATCGGCAGAATGAACACAGATTACCGTTTAGGCGTCAACACAAACGGCAATAAATGGATAGAGTCCTTTTTGGCTTCGTTTTGCCCAGTGATGATGAAAATACAGCAGGACTTTATACAGCTGTAAATGAGGAACAGGTGAAATGATCAAATCTCCTCATGTCGTCACCAAATCCCTTTCAAGCAAAACTCCCAGGAAGGGCTCTATTTCCTGCCGGATATCAGGCGGCATTTCGTGACCCAGATACACGCATCAAAGCGAGACAGGAGAAGTTCCTTTGATGGTACGCTGTGACAATGGGGAGCGAGACCATCTTTACACCAGTAAGGAGGCATTATACCCGCCGGCCAACATCACCAATAACACCCACAATGGCCAGAACAGTCTTTCAGTTCTGCAGGGACTGTCTTCAGAATCAGGTACCTGTTCTCGCTGACAGCAGAAAAGATGTCGCACTCAGACAGAGACAGACAGACAGACAGAGACAGACAGACAGATACAGACAGACAGACAGACAGACGGACACCTTCCTTCAAAGGGATGCTAACATCACCATATGAGATGTTATTGAATCTGATCTGGGATCTGATCTGCTCGACTCCTTGGTTCCCGCTAATGATCTCTATTCACTGAGTTACTGAAGGATGACCAATCACCTCCAGAGTCTGTCATTCTCTAAATCTGCTGTCCACAGAAATACAGCAATTTTGAAGGCAGAATGAGCAGGTGATGTAAATAGGACTGGACCGGGACCCTTATTTACTACCCAACACGAAAGCAGTGCAGGGCTGCAGGTGGCAGGGGAGAGAGACCACGCTGCAGAGTACGACGCCTCCTTGACGTAGCGTGTGAGTGCGGGGGGGCAGCGATGAGACAGCCGGGGCTCCTGGGGAGGTCAGAGGCAGCTTGCTCTCCAGGACACAGCGTGGCATGGCCACCATGATCTGGCTGCCCTTTCGCCAACACGCTCACTGCACCACCTCGGAGCGCTAAGGCGCTGTGTAAATAAAGGTCAAGCATGCGCCGGGTGGGCAGTCAAGCCATAGGGCGGCACGTCCCTGCGGTTTTCGGGACAGGGGGGCTCTGACGCGGAAGCCATCATGCCGCAGTCTTCACCAGCGGGTAAACGAAAAGGCCACTTGAAAGCATGCGCGTGCGAAACCGTCTAAGGATGATGTCATAGTGAATCGCTATGCTGCCATTGGACGTTGGGGGGAGGGATATAGTATTCCACACCTAGTAAGAGAAAGGAGTCTGCTGGGCATGAATGCATCCATACAGTAATGCACGGTCACACACAAGAGGTAGGGGAAAACTGTACTGAACGCACACGCGGACGCATAAAGGATGTGACTTCACAGTGAATCACTCAACAGCTTTGTAGAAAAGAGAAGGGAAGGAGCTGAGAGGGAGAGTGGTAAGAGGAAGACAAAGGGTGACGGCTACAGCCCCGGGGGCTGGGGGCTGCCTCTGCAGACGTGTTTAGGGACGTTCACTGCCGACTCGTGATGCTGCTCCAGGTTCGAGTCTGAGAGGCAGCGGCAGACAAAGTGAAATCAAACATAGAAACATAGAAAAACAAGATGGGAGCACAAGGCTGCAGGAGAGTTTTGTAAGAGGGCATCAGAGTGGGGACGTCAGACCTTTTTGGTGCCCACTGCCTGCCTGGTGAGGGTGACCCCAAACAAGGACAATGCTTCTAGGTACATCCAGCCAAAAAATACTACTTTAAATCAGGACAGGAGAAAAAGTCGATTCGCTATTCAGCAGCAGCCTAAATGAAAGTATATCTGACCGCAGAGATCTTTCAGCCAACTGATCAAACTTTATGTGCAAAGACAAACGGGGCTTGTTTAACATTCCCCTCCATTAAGTTAATGCTAGCGTGTTTTTTTTTTTTTTTGACAAAATCTCATTTTAATTCTATTTCCAGTGAATGTCAGAGGTCCTCTCTGTTGGAGAATCATGAACGGAATTGAGAAACCCTGGAAAAAAAAATAAAAAAATCGAAACATGAAAGTCTGTACCACCACTGTCACCACAAGGCCTGCATCGCATCACTTCCTGTCCCGCCTCTGAGCGAAACACGGCAGGCCGGCCCCATGGATGTGGCGGCTGGCCTCCATCTAGCAGCCGCAGCCCACAGGTGGCAACCTTTCACAGCAGCCATGGTAAATGTACTCCGACTTGGTAAAAGTGCTAAATAAGTATAATAAAGAATAAACGTCTGGCGCTCTCCCAGTTTGGGCACAAGATAGCAGACACTTTTACCATGTGCTAAGAAAAAAAAAGAAAAGAAAAGAAAGAAAGAAAAAAAACTCACCCCCCTGAACACTAAATTTCACTTCTAAGATCCAGGAGTCACCTTCGACGAAACTGTGAGCAAAAGGTCACCTGCAGGATGAGGTGTTTTCAGAAGAAAACGATTTGCGAGGCAAGAGTGGGAGTCGGGCGACTCTGCGACCTACACCTCCAAGAACGGGAGGAAGTCCCTCCATCAGAGATCACAGCTAGATATAAAAAAGCGGCTCAAAACATTTGGTTCTTGGGATAGAGGTAAGTGGATGAATGCGGATTAAGGGCTAAAAGACAGCGTGGAATTGGAGTCAAAGGGCATCTGGCAGAGGGGATTTCACCAGGATGTGTCAGAGGTGAAGGGAAGGAGGACTGGGCAGATAGACTGAATGGTCCAAAAGGCTCACCCAGTGGGCACTGCGTTGGCCGTATCTCCAGGCTCTTCAGCAGATGCCGGAACATTGCAGGGGTAGTCACACGGTATTTTAACAAAGCCCCACCCCTAAAAACAATTCCATACTCCCCCTACAGACACCTAGGGCAAGACTTACAACTTCCTGCCCATCTCAAGGGTTTACATGAGGACACCACATTAGCGGTCGCAGTTTAATGACTGTGACACGATCCTAATGGGTCGGCTGACTGGGAAGCGGTTTCTGAAGAGGAAGAAGTCAGGAGAGTGCTGACGTTCAATCTGCCATAATGGATTGGCAATTTTTCACCCAGTAAAAGGGCCGGACAGTGCAGCTGTCGGATACAGACAGAGGGGTGAGGAGCAACAACGGCCCCTTTAGAGATGAGGTCTCAAAGTGCCTCGGTAAGGGCGAGGGAGGGAGAGTCAGTGCTCATCCTAACCCCCCCCCATCCACCGTGTCCCCATCACACTCCAGGTTTCAGCCACAGTGGTCACAGTATCTCAGCAAAAACAGACTGAATGAAACGTAGTAGTAATGCAATAATGATATATGGGCTGGGGGGGGGGGGTGACTGTCAAAATTATTAGGAGTCTGAAACCATCCATGCCATTTTTATGTGCTAGATGGTTCAGACTCACCATAGAGGGGGGAGAAAGTCAGGACAAATCCAAGGGCTCCTGAGTGACAGGGGCCCTAAACAATCTGGAACATAACTGAACTGGTCTGGGGGCCCAAAATCTGTAGCGGGGCCCCTGCTCTGGACACCGGAATCTCTGGCTGACAGATCCGCGCTGCTGTCTGCCTGGCCTTGGACGAGAGCCCCGGCCGTCATGTTCACCTCGATTAACGGGCACGGCGGCTGCCGCCTCGCCAAAGTGGCCTCATTATGCTTGAATGAGGTACACGGGCTGGCCGGCGTCCCGACAAGCCGCGGGTGCTTCCGCGCCCGGCTCAGGTTTCCTCCCTCCTGATCCCGTTCTCGCCTTGCTGCTCCCCAGCAGCGGCCACAGGAAATGCGTCACGGTGAGCCCCCGGGCCGGAGAAGCCTCCCACACCCATTTCTTTTTAAAGACTATGTTGGCGGAGGGGGGGGCAGATATTTATAGGCACATTGACTCCTGTAACCAAAAAAGGAACGAAAAAATAATCAATTCCCATTATTTGACCCTTTGGCTAAGCTTGCATGACTCAGAGTTATTCACTCGGTGCCCGGCCCCCCCAGCAGCAGACACGCCCGAGGTACGCTAGTGGACGCCTGGGCGCGACAACACAGGAGAATCACAGATGCAGCAAACCGGCTGGTCTGGGTGCCCTAATAGCCCAAGGTGCCTGTGACCTAGACTGGAGCCTCTCACTACCTGCTGTTGTTGTTTTGGAGCTTGTTACGCAGGCCGGCACCGGATAAAAGGGCCTTATTCAGCCCTGCATGAATCAAACGGGTGTGACTATCAGAGACACCCATGATCCTTTTAAATACACCCACCCCCTCCCCCACGTCCCCAGATCATTAGGGAGGACACCTGCGCACTGCGGGATCATGGGAATTCTGCCACTCCTCTTCAAGGGGTCTGTACTTGTGAGGGTCACAATGCCCTGACTGAGACTATGTGATACTGATCAGACAAAGTGGAAAGGTTCCTCACGCCCCCCTGTCCCCCCCTCCCCTCCCCTATGCTGTTTATCTAAAGGATAGAAGATCGTGCCGCAGCGTCCCTGTTCATCCTGCCCGGTGGACAGTGAGCGGCTTCTCCCGGCTCTCGTGGCTCGACTCGTTGGGCCTGTTTCTCCTGCCCTCCTGCTTGTGGCATGCGCCGCCTGCTGAGGTTTCCCCGTGCGCTGCATTCTTGGGGTGTTTTGCTATTGCTCTGCTGAGAAAGTCTGAGCCTCCCAGAGGCCTTCAGAGAGGGAAATTTACATCCACCTGAAAGGGGACAAGACCTTCAACTGAGAGATCAGCCACTAGATGCTTCTTTATTTGATCCCTTCCTTCCTCGAGGACACTGGTACTGCCAGAAGAACTTCTCAGTGGGGGAACCGAGTGGAGTAAGAACAAGGAGCCTAAGATTCCTCTAGTCCTGTATTTCCCAATCTAGTCCTCAGGGGACTCCCAAACAAGAAAGTGTTCTAGTCTAACTAATCATACACTGATTCTGAAAATCTCCATTGTTCCACTATTTCAACAGCAGAGTTAAATAAAGGGCCCGTATTACATAATAAGCAAAAGAACTAAATGTCTGCTGGTTAGATACTGTAGCACCTCAACTGAAATCAAAACCAGATTTTAGGTTCAGCAGAGGGGTTATACTGAAGAAACGTGTAACTTTTGAAGATGGGATTGTCTCATTGCTGATAAAATAAGAGTATGCTCCAGTGCATTACAGATTTTATTACATATGACCTTTGAACATTTATATAAATCCACAGCTGCTGTGATCATGTGGCAATCAGCTGCTTAGCGTTCAGCTGATTCACCTGGGTTTTATTGTGATATAAACTTAAAGGCTACATTTCTATGAACTGCAAGATAACTTGCAACAATATAATAATCAAAAAACACTGTCCGCTTTAAAACACCTCGGTTTACAATGAGAAACATTTCTTTTAAAATTAACTAGAGAGAGATGCCAGGTTTTCTACAAAAGAAAACTGCCGACGGTCAGAAGCCAAAACATCAGTGTCATTACAGAGAATCGCATTAAACCATAAAAATGCGCCACAGGCTGCTGGCAAAGACGACTGCATCCTCCACCGAAGACCACGAGCTACATATCATCTATGGATACACCCTTACTCTTGGATGCTGGAGACATGAGATGGAGGTGACATGGGGCAAAACGTCACACGGAAGGTTCGCTTAAACATCGCTTCCGAAAAAGAATCAATGCACAATCACTTAATGCGACACACCCTGAAAGACATGCATGGAATGAACAGAAATCAGGAAAAAGCCAAAAATGCAGCCGCTGTGGCCACACTGCCGGGAAACCCAACACCATAAGGTGACATTGTGACGGTATGAATTCGACCCTCTTCGTGGCATTACCGTGGAAACAGGTTACCCACGTAATACTGACAATGAATCGGTAGAAATGGGAGGAGAGGAGTGACCGGCAAAGTTGCATTGGGAAATATTAGTGCTTACTTAGCATGGTGCTAATAACAGCACCAGTGAACAAAGTATCAGAGCACCTCCATGCTAAATCTCTAAGGAAAAGCCACATCGCACTAACAAATGCTCCCAGTCACATGACCCCTGCCTAAGTGGAATTAAAACCAGGAAAAATGTGCACAACAAAATTAGAGCCTTAACTGATTAAGGCATTAGACATGTAGCCTTAAAAATAGCTCAAGCTGGCAGATGGTACCAGTTTACAGCCCGCACAGCTTCACTGACTGTAATGCAGTTATTCCACTGGATAGTTGTGAAGTCCAGCCTAATGTTATGATTCGCTTATGTAGCTAAACACAACACATAGCACTTCGACGCAAGCGTGTTGACAAGCAGGAATAAAGCGAGCCCACCTAAATTCACTTGAAAAATACAGTTGATGATATAGTGGGGGGGGGAGGGGGGGGATAACTTCCACAACAGAAACATTGACAAGCTGTTGATTGGGGGACTGCACCTGCTGGGCTGTGTTCAGCCAGTCACATGGAATAACTGGGCACGCTTTGTGTGCCGATTTCCCTGGCAGCTCTCCAGCCGCAGGAGAACAGGTGAATTATCAACCAGGCATGCCCACCCACATTGGAGGCAAACCATGCTAAGAAAACAACAAAAAAAAAAAAAGAATAGATAAACCTGATGAGGAATAACAGCAGCACTAGATCAAGTTACTTACAAAACATTTAGCATCAAAGCTCAAATGAAGAGTGGGCCTTTTATAGCATTTTTAATTTTTTTTTACTTGCCTGAAGGTGTCTTCTGATGCATCCGAGGAACAAAAACACACACATATGTTTGTATACCAGCAACAAAATAACCTTTAAGGCTATAATTTGACAGCAGATTACATTAAATGTTAGCGGTTAGCGCTCCGTGCCAGGTAGACACTCTCAGGCTTGAGTTTGATAGCACACTGTTACGCCACCTACTGTGGCAGTTAGGGGCCTTGGAGACAGGCAAAGAAAACAGGAACCTCATGCCACACATTTTGCCATCTCAGATAGCGTGACCTCATAACCGATTCCCCTCTTCTGACACACACACAAACATGTGTTGCACAAACGCAGTGCGTCCGGCAAGATTGTGACCTTCCACGTGTCATGCTGTGTTCCCCTCCTCTGCGGAGACCACCAATGGCCTTCACAGAGCTCAGCTAGTCATCATTACTGTCCTTCCTACACAAGTGATTCATGAGGTTTAGAAAAGGAAAAGGGTGAAATCTCACTAAATTCTAGAGTGACGAAACTGTGCAGGCGGGAGGGGCCTGTAAACGCCAGCGTCCCAGGTCAGATTCACACCATGGCGCCGGAATTTCACCACAGACAAATACAGCCAAAGAAAACCCAAAAAAAAGAAAAACAAAAAGTGAGTGACTGGTGCGATCACGGGGTCTCGCAAGCAGAGGTCAGGGAATCCTCCTGGAGAGACGGGCATTGCAGCTCTCAGCTTTGGTCCAGAAGCTGAGACATAGGGCTCACAGACTATATGATTACACAACAACACGGAGAGAAAGATAACATACAAAGCTCAAGGTGGACCTTCAAATTCAGATTCGTTTGGTCTGATGGGACAAACTGCGGTCGAATTCAAAGGATGAAGAGAGAAATGCTCTTAAAATCAAAATTACACCACGATCTAGAATGAACTGGAAATCTGAGCCGTGATTATGCTCCCAAAAACTAAAGATATGCACCTACTTTCCAGACAGCCAAGGCATAAGCAAACGCTGACAGAAACAGAAGTCAGCAGGTAAACTCAAAGAGCACCTCCCTGTGACTGGGCAGGTTCAACACGAAAAGGCACAAACAGCGGGGCAGATTGTGGACAGGGCAAATAAGACTGGACTGGACCAAATAAATATATAAAAACAGACATTCTGGAGGGATGGATTGATTGTAATGTCTGACCGCCGAAAAGAAAGAAAAAAAAGGCCATCACATAGATAACAAGGGCTGATAAGAATATTCAAAGTACCTGACACACAACTTGGACAAACACAGGTGGATCGAGACCTTCTGACCTAGTGTGTTAGGACTTCATATAGATGCCCTGCCCTAATAATCAGGATTATGGTCTAAAAAATTAATAATAATAAAAGAAATGAATATCAAACAAGATAAAGTCAGTATTAACCCCCCACACACACTATGACAGATTTGGAAGTATGATATCAATCTGTATGCATAGGCACCTAGGCTGCAAATGGTTAACCATGAGAAGAGCTAGCAATCATCCCAGAGGTAGAGGGACCTGGAATACACAGGGCACTGACGGGGCCATCTGCCGCCCAGCCGAACAACTTCACGCCAGCAACTCCTGAAGAGCCCGTATTTAGGAAGAGGAAGAAGAAAAAAAAACACTTTAAAAAAAAAAAAAAAAAAAAAAAGCCTGTGTGGGGTGGGGACTAAGGGCCTTTATACACGGCTTTATCCAAAACTGACTGGCCAGCACTGGCAGAACTTTCTGGAAATAGCACAAGAGTGTGACCCCGACTGCCCTCGAGCCTCACTAGCAGCACCTCAGACACAGAACCACCGGGAACCATGCCGCAATCACTATGTTGACAGCCCCCCCCCAAAACACATTAGTCCACTTCTGCGTTATTACTGGCAGAATCCATTCAGAAGCTGTGGACTGACAGCCATTTCTGTGCAGCCGAGACTCCGCCAAAGTCTCTCTTCACGGAAGGAGCCAGAAGACGCACCATGTGATCTTTAGCAGCTGTATCTTGTCCCGCAAAATGGGGGGGGGGGGGGGGTGAGGCGAGGTCGGATTGGGCCTTTCTCCCTGCCTAAGGTCAGCCGGTTCGACGGCCCGGGGATCGATAATGGGTCCGATTCGCTCGTGAAAGAGCTTACCTCGAATCTTCAGTGCCATTCAATCTTCCTCTGTCTCACTGCCTGCACTGGGTCACACCAAGTCTCGGGTATCATAATCCTTAGCTGCCTGATGAGGACAGGAGAGAGACATCAGCTACGGAGACACAGCAGGGAGCCACTAACATGGAGATCATATAAAATGAGACAGAGAAGCAAACCACCCAGAAACGTGATCACCACGGAAATACATTCCTGACATCTGTCGTGTAATGGAAAAATTGCAAAAATGAGGTGTGAGCGAATAAATGGCCTTCGGTTTGTTAAAGACCTTATGATTTAGGAAACGGGGAAAAAAATAAGGAGCCAACCTTTATTTCCAGTATCAACCAAGGACCAGTAATCATTTAACAGTTATGAGGGATTGTAGGGAACTATACGTTTCTGATCCATTTCCAAATGTGCCCAGACATATTACCTGTCCCGCAAGAAACTAATGTAATTCAAAATATAGAATCATTAAATTCAATTGTATTTGTATAGTGCATTTCCACAACATTACATTCGGTTTTCAGCGATCAAAGGGAAAAAAAAATATTTGTTGAGACATTTTACCAATACATCCATTCCTCTTAGAAAGGTGAAGGAAAATTAAATCAACTAAACTCTTTTGGATTTTACAATGAATTCAGATGGTAGATGTTCATTTTTTCCCCTAATCCAAAGTCATCATCCAAACGTTAAAAACAGAACATTTAATACCATAAAAGAAATACATCCATAACAAAAGAGATATCCAAGAAAGTTTCAACAACCCATTTTATCTCACTTAAGCCAAAACAGATTAAACAAGCTTATTGCCACCACTAATTACTTATTACTGTGTTATCTAGCAAGACTGTACAGCAGGTTCCCATTAGTTAAAAAAAAGGATTTGGAGCAATAAAGAATGTAATTATCTTTGCACTCTGACTTATCTCTTAGATCATAATTTTCTGCTGTATTCATTGTATCGAAATAACCCGTTTATCAGCCAGTCCACTACTGTGTGATCTTTTCAAACGTATTTCCAGCGGCTCATTACCTGTCCCGGCCTGACCAAAACCGTATTATCAGTTAATTACAGTACGTGCTATTCAGTTGTTAGTGCCACCGATCTACGACCCAAAATAAATCCCAGTAAATCAAACGTTACTGACAATCAGGGTTACGTTACATGTATATTATTAAATCTGAAATCAGTGGGGGGGGGGGGGGGGGGGGGTAACAGTACTGTGTCGTACGAGGGGGACAACATCAGGGGCGGGGGGACAGCGTGAAAACGTAAATAAAACGAGGAAAAGGTGAGTAAGGGGGACGCGATGGAGCTGTATTTCAGCGACGGCCTGGGCTGTGCGCTGCAGTCAACCTGTGCTGATTTAAGTGCACTTCAGCGCAGAGACCTGCCTATCGATTGATAAAGGGCTGGGGGGATTAAACCGCAACACCTCAGCTGGACACCGAAACTGAGATTCTAACCAGCCTCCAGCACTTCCCAGCGACAGCCCGCTAATGTTTGCCCCACTCGCGGTTAAATGTCACTCACATCTCAATTAGCCTCGGAGCTAAGCGACTGGGGAGCCGCTTTACGACGCGGCTGCTAAAGACACCCAGCTGAAGCTAACCGGCTGCCCCGAAAATACAGCGCACCACCTGGCTAGCCCGGGCGTTCGTTACCGTGTCTCCGGCTAACTGGCGTCCGGCTGCGGCCGGGTCACGGCTCGTCTCGGCTGGGCTCGGCTGCCCGCTGTAGAGACGCGTCTACACCAGCCTCCGCTCTCCTGCTCAGCCTGTTGACAGACTGCTGCCAGCGCTAGGCGAGCAGTTCCTGAATGAGGAAGAAAAAAAAACACAACATTGGATTCATTCCTTCAAGGCATAAGCAATCGAAGTAGGACGGTGATAACGGATGGAAGCCCATCAGCTCGGAGATTGATTAAAATGTTACGGACCGACGAACGTTATTTAAAGCTCGAGTGACTCACCTGCACCGTTCGGCTGTTGCGCCGCTCGTTTTAAAATGGACATGCAAAAAACCTTATAAGTCGGCGTCGACTAATGGAAGGAGGCTTTTAGAGTATTCCGGTATTACAGGATATTTTATGATCTGTGTGTTTGACATGGATTTGTAGAAAATATTATATTATTAGTAGCCCATGTTCAGACGCCCGTTGTTAATGTCCCCACGCCTCTCAATTTAATTGCCTGTTATGGATTCAAACGCATGAAAGATGATGTGGCGTATCACCATATCAGACTTAACGGTTTGTAATAACTGGCCCACATGGCACTTTATTTGAACATGATTCCAACAATAAGCACAACTGATGTAAAGGTTTCATGAAAAGACTTTTATTGTGAAAGCGAGAATCTCTCCGCGAATCTCCTTTCTAACCGGAACAAGAATCGAGCGCCCCCTCCGGTGTTTGGGCCGCGGTGCAGTTTGAATCTTGGAAAGGTGCACACGGAGAACCCAGGTTGCTGAAACAGTTCACCACCAAGATTGTGAAATTAGATATCTAGATGTAAGATGAGTTAGGGTTTATTTGGTGAGTAGGAGATCGTGAAATTATATATCTAGGTGTAAGATTAGTTAGGGTTTATTAGCTAAGTGGAAGCCATTCTAAACTGGCGATGCTGTGTAAGATTCTGCATCAAATAACACAATGCACATCACGTACGTGTGTACACTCACCTAAAGGATTATTAGGAACACCATACTAATACGGTGTTTGACCCACTTTTGCCTTCAGAACTGCCTTAATTCTACGTGGCATTGATTCAACAAGGTGCTGAAAGCATTCTCTAGAAATGTTGGCCCATATTGATAGGATAGCATCTTGCAGTTGATGGAGATTTGTGGGATGCACATCCAGGGCACGAAGCTCCCGTTCCACCACATGCCAAAGATGCTATATTGGGTTGAGATCTGGTGACTGTGGGGGCCATTTTAGTACAGTGAACTCATTGTCATGTTCAAGAAACCAATTTGAAATGATTCGAGCTTTGTGACATGGTGCATTATCCTGCTGGAAGTAGCCATCAGAGGATGGGTACATGGTGGTCATAAAGGGATGGACATGGTCAGAAACAATGCTCAGGTAGGCCGTGGCATTTAAACGATGCCCTATTGGCACTAAGGGGCCTAAAGTGTGCCAAGAAAACATCCCCCACACCATTACACCACCACCACCAGCCTGCACAGTGGTAACAAGGCATGATGGATCCATGTTCTCATTCTGTTTACGCCAAATTCTGACTCTACCATTTGAATGTCTCAACAGAAATCGAGACTCATCAGACCAGGCAACATTTTTCCAGTCTTCAACTGTCCAATTTTGGTGAGCTCGTGCAAATTGTAGCCTCTTTTTCCTATTTGTAGTGGAGATGAGTGGTATCCCAGTAACTGAGCAGATTGTGAAATACTCAGACCGGCCCGTCTGGCACCAACAACCATGCCACGCTCAAAATTGCTTAAATCACCTTTCTTTCCCATTCTGACATTCAGTTTGGAGTTCAGGAGATTGTATTGACCAGGACCACACCCCTAAATGCATTGAAGCAACTGCCATGTGATTGGTTGATTAGATAATTGCATTAATGAGAAATTGAACAGGTGTTGCTAATAATCCTTTCGGTGAGTGTATGTCGACCACCAAATACTGAATACCGTGTCTCCAGCTAACTGCCATCCGGACATTCTTAAGAATTGCACAGAAATTCTTGTGTTTTTATAGTGGTGTCGCTTTAAAAGCCAGCATATTTTTATTTTATTGATGGGGACATACCCACTGGTGGGTATCATCTTGTCTACATTTGAGGTAATAATCGATGCTAGACAAACATTTTACTATTTTTACCCAGTGTCAGATTTATTTTCTTCGAAGTTGTATTGAACAAATTGGACAATTCATAGTATTATTAGCTTCAAAAATGAAATATAGTCACAAAAATAAAATAAAACAATCACCACCCAACATATTATTGTGTACCCTTTTTGTTTGTACCTGGAAATTCTCTGTAAATTGTTGTGACAAACACCTGTATTTGTCTGTCATGCCTCAGTTACTTTGAAAACTATCAGCCATTTTTAGCCATGTGTTGAATGGGTAATTGTGTGTCAAAAGGCGCACTCAGTTAAATCTACCATCTCACGAAGGGGCCAGTTCTCGGTAAATTGTTGCGAATTGTTGTGATTGTTTGTTATCAAAAGGGACACTCCGTAAAATCTGCCGGTAGTGGAGTCCCTCGGTAAATTTTGCTGGTGGCCCCTGGTGCTCACCCCCGGTTCCTTCACTACTAACTGGAAACATTACTATTTATAAATGACACTTGGGCCAGTCAAGTGGCTCTTTGGTTGCTGGTGGGATGGAAGATGGAAGCTTTTTGCTGGGTATTGGTGCTGAAGTTCAGTCAGAAAGACCACACCCAGGAGGTCTTCGTTGTTTATCCATATCTCCATCAGCTTTAAGTAATTAGATAGGTGGATATGTGAAAATTTTAGAGTGAAGAATCTTTAGATTAAACATTGGGATTTAACTTCAACAAGTTACAGAACATCCCAGCTGTTTCACACCAGATGGCCATTGACTTGAATCCTGACATTGTATATCTACCATTATTTGGCTTCATTAGTTAAGCTGCTCATTAAAACACAAGGTGTAAATTACTTTAGCTTCCAATACAATGGAGATTTTCCATTGTTATGGTAATAGAAGAAACTGAGAGGTGATGAACTGGGCAGGATGGGATCATTCTGGGCAGGATGGGATCACACCTAAGAAATGAGTAGAGCTGCCATCTAAGAACAGGCTTCGTTTTATTATTTAAAAGAGATTTTCGCGCTGCTCAGAGACACAAACAAAATTACCTCCCTCTAGTGGAGGCTAGCGGTAATAGTCTCCAGTAAACATGACAATCGTATTCAACAATCCTAATAATGAATACTTGGCTTTTAGTTAACACTCTTAGTGGGGTTCCATTGGGTTTCAATATAATTGCATCAAACATGCATCATTGCTCAGGTCTAATCGTTTTATTATTGCAATATGCAAATTAATAGAAAAAGTTTTTGCTCAAGCCGCCCTCACAGGAAACTGTACGCGGCACATATGCACATGTGGGAGACTGCAGAGAGCACGGTGTGAAATGACTCGGCTAGCAGCTCTGACATTCACTGAGGCGTGTCTGACAAATGGGAGTTTTTCCGCAGAGTGAACAGAAACTTTTGTGTGATGCTGGCCGATTAACAAGCTTTGTTACAAAAACGCGTTGTTACCAAAAAACAAACAAACAAACAAAAAAAAAGAACGCAATCAAGTTAAACTAATCTCATTGTCTGTCAGCCAACATATTCAGGGGCATAGGAACCAGTGTGTCCCCCAATATCAAACTCTCTCCTATGGCCTTGACCATAAGAAGCATATCCTGAAATTTAAATACAAAATACCTATTAGAAGTCTTTTAACAAAATCTATTTCATAAAGTACAATACCATCATTATTTTGTCACACTGAAAATACTTTCAGTGCTAGACAAACAGAATATAGCAGAACAAAACATCAAGTGGCTAGAAGATTAAGCAAAGCTCAGTGAATTCCGGAACTCGAACTAAAAAGAAAGGTACATTTTAATAGATGAAATATGTAAATAAATCTAAAAGTACATCTCTTAATGTATTAAAACAGGTTTTGTTTACACTGTAGCCTATCAATGTTTCACTGTAGACAAAAAAAATGGTAGTATGCCAACTAAACGCTAAAACATCTTTTCTTTCCAGTTATCATTTACGTGTCCTTCTTTCATTTGTGTTTTAACTAAAAGCTCACAACGCATTTCCCCTCTGCATGTAGTTAGGCTGGGGGCATACCTGGAAAATTTGGGCTCCCTGATAAAATGTCTCCTTGCCCCCCCCCCCCCGCCAAATGTCACGCATATTTTTATGTATTCAAGAACCCTTGTCAAGTTCTGTGCCCCCTGAGTATGTCTGGGTATCCATGCCCCTCCAATGCCCCTGAGTTAGGCACGGTCACACAAAAGTTTTACGGAGAACGCCAGATCCACCGTGTAAGCCAAGAGGGTGAGACAGGCAGTAATCGTCTCGATGAAGGGCAGGGCTCTAGTTGGGTCAGTGAGCTCGACTGATTCTGCCGGCATTACCAGGATCTTAGTGATGCACTCCACGGCGACGATGATGTACAGCAGCACGGCTAGGCTGCAGAAGCTCACCAGCAAGCGGTCAAAGGGCAGGGGGCAGTGGCTGACGCAGTCTCCCAGCACGACCAGCATGGTGCCCAGGGACATGAGGAAGCAGAGCAGTTTATTTGCAGCTGAGAACCAAAACAGCCAGCTGGTCTCCTTCGCGAAGTCCGGCATTTGACATTGGCTGCTGAACAGGAAGATCATGGCACAGCCGCTGAACACCTGGAAGACTTTGAGCAGCCCTGGCATGCTGGCCATGTAGCCCTTCTGCTCACTGCTCTGGAGCCGGATGAGGTGGACCTCTGAGACGTACGCCATGAAGGCCAGGCAGGAGCACACCGTGGCCCCAATGGCCTTTGGCTCCATCCTGTCCTCCTGCATGAACAAGGGGAACCCCGCAGACGAGCCGATGCACATGAGCGCCCCCAGGGATGCCACGGTGATGGGAAGGTTCTTCCATGATAGAGGGATGATGCTCTGGAACTGAACGAAGTCCACCAGGAGGATGAGGAAGGTGAGCGTGAAGAAGAAGCACCAGCTGAACATGCAGAAGTTCTTGAATGACGACCGGGGCTCTAAGGAAGCAGCCAAGCTGAAGGCGAGGCAGTCGAAGAGCAGCTCGAGGATACGCACGCCAGACAGGGGCTTGGTGAGCACCCTGACTTCCCCCAGGATCACAGGCATGCCGAGACACCAGCCTTGCAGGCCCCTTAACTGGCTGCTCGCAGACGTAGCCGAAACAGAATCACATGAACGCAGCCGCCATGCGCCGCTCAGTGCTAGAGAATCCCTCGCACCAGATGGTCATACTTCGGCAGCAGAGTGAACAGGACCTTTCCAGACGTGATCCAGTCGTGGTCCTCAGGCACTTGTCTTCCTTATTTTTTTGTTCATCTGTCTTTAGATCTTGCGAACACCTAGCTGAACCCTCACCCTGCTCTTGTGCTACAGTATAAGGCATCTCAAGTGCCACATCCCATTTCCTGTTTAGTTAAAGAAGCGTGCCTCGAATCAACGTGAGGGGAGCTGTCGGCAACCACAACAAAAGACCTTCAAGTGTGCCGTTGTCATTTGTCTGACGCAAAGCCTCATCATATTTTCCCTCCGTTGTGTGAGGAGTGAAGCGACAGAGCGTGCCCACCTTTTCCCCAACCGGTGGTGCTATTTTAAGTCCTCCTGGCACCTGTGGTCTGTGTAGAGCCTTATTTGTGTCTGACGATCTTCCTTTTCACTGAGTAGAGACAGTTCAAGAATAGTTTCATTTCAACTTTTTTTTCTTTCTTTTATGCTGCAAAACAATCGCAACCTTTCGCTAACCCAGGAGGGCCCCAAAGTTAGTGTCATTTGGTTTAAGACAGCCTTGGTCCACTGTGGACCTTCAGGGTGTATCAGAATAAATGGACCTTCTGGTAAAGAATAGAGGGTGACATTTGTGCATCTCCAAGAGTTGTTGCGTGACAGAAATGGTATCCAGCATACACAAACGAGCATTACCTTTCAGTGTGCTTAACACTGGCTAGAGCTTCTGCTTGTCAAATTTATGTGTGACTTCACATCAGGTCCATTGCTACAGGTCTTATAACATTTTGTATTTATGTAAATGTGATGTTGTCACAGCCTTACATAAGCTGAGGAAACCATGGTCAGAACTAATCAACACCCATGCGGTACGAGGTGATGTATTATATCCGTTAGCTACTCTGAGCAGTGTTTCTCAACGGGTGGGTCATGAGACCATTGTAAGTAGGTCGTGGTGTGTGGTAGACAAATTTTAGCATCGACAACTTTTGGGTTGTGACTTAATGACCAGGGAAAAAATGTTGATCCTGAAGTAAGTCGAGAACCAGTGACATACATACGCAGTATTTATGAATCTGTAATACTTTACTCCCTTAATTAAAAGGCTTCTGGATCACATTGCAGTATTCCCCCCCTCCCCCCCCCAAAAAAAAATGGGGAAAAAAAAAAAATGAGAGAAGTTCAGTTTGTTCCTTTTATTAACCTGGCACCTTTCCACACAATCAGCCCCCAAAGCAACTGTGATTGATCTTCCGTGAGGATTTATTTCTTCTACAAAAAAAAAAAAAACTATGCCAGGGGATTTGCAAAATGTGAAGTAGGAGCACCGGGGTTTTCATTATCAATCCCAGCGCGTGCCTCCCACTTAGAATAAATGCAGTCTTAGGGGAGATTTTATGCCCGTCAGCTCACTCCCAAGAGACTCGTCTTTTAGCACGAGGGAAACAGCGCCACTGTGTGGCTGACATTAGAATTACATCAAACTCGGTGTGTCGCCGTTCCTCTCGGGGACGCCTGGGAATCTGATCTTCAAAGGGACAGAAGATAAAGCATATTAATGCATCGGTAGCTATATGACCTAGTGGTGTTTCCTCCATAATCATAGACTGTTTACCTGCCCTGGATGCAAATAATATTTTGAAAATGGTGGATCAAAAACGAAAGCATGACAGTCACTGTCAGGCTTAGGGAGCGAGACAGTGACTGGTACATAATGAAAATGTCATTATGTCTGGTTTTCGCTTGGCTATTGTACTTGGGCTCCATTAGTGGGAGAGAGCAGACACTTAGGGGCTCAGTTGGAGGTGAGGCTCCTCCGCATTTGACCTTGAGGAGACTCCTGCCAGTGACTTGCAGGCCATGCGACTGAGTGGATAAAAAGGACACCGTGGACAATGCTGGGGGGGGGAGCGGCTCGGAGGCTGAAGGAGAAATCAAAAGAGAGATGAATAATGCTTTAATTTATGAAAGCGAAAGAGTGAAGGAAAGGAAGGCAGAGGAAAGTTAATAATTGATGTGTCTCTGGTCTCTGGTCCCAGCGCTGGTTTCAGCAGCTCCCACTATCTCGCAAAGACATTTAGCAGTGATTCGGATCAAAGCGGCAGAAACTCCCGCTGCTAAGCTGAAAGACGAAGCTGCCGATTTCCTTTCCCTGCTCTAATAATATCGTCTTTATGTAGTTAATAAACCGCACACTTCAGTCAAACTATATTATTACAGATGACTTAGAGAGCTAATAATTTAAAAGTGGGGAATCGCCTCTGTTCTTGGCTTTGAACTGAACAGCGTTCTGTCAAACGGGGGTGTGTGGGGGAATACATCAAAGCTTTGTCACAGCACAGGGAAATTATAAGGCCTGCAAACAGCATGTCGACTTCCGTTAATGGCGAAAAAGAAGGAAGAAAACTCCATTAGAGTCACTGGCAGGACGCGGCATTGGGGCGGGGCTTCACTTATTCCCTCATCCCACGTGCCTGTCAGGTGTTTCCTCTGCTGGGGAGTTTGAACGCCGGTGGACCGATTATTCAGAGCCAGTTTTGTGTTCACATCATATTCCTTTTTATCTCTGCGGGATGTTCTCTGTGTATGTCAGTGGAATGGGGGGCTGATGCTGGTTTTAATTCCCCCCCCCCCCCCACACTTTCCCGGGGTTGTATAATATGCCAGTGCAGATCGGCACGCGCCATTTGCATCTCACGGCCCACAAGCCTCTCCTCACCTCCCCTGATCAGCCGCCTTGCTAAAGACCTTCATTTAGGCAAGCACCTACGACTACAAAAAGACATGCTGCGCATGTGACGTCACCGTGGACCGTGGAGGAGTGGGATCGCCAAGCTAGCTGAAGAATTTCACCCGGCGCCCCAGCACAGGCCCGGCGGTACACAGACATCCTGTTTCTTTCATTATCCCACAGCCAGTAGGATGCTAGAGGCTGTATGTATCTGTCCTGTCTTTATGGAAATCATTTCTCGTTTCACATCCATCTGCAGGACCCAGAAAACTCGCAGTATAAGATCTCTATTGGTTTCCTATAAAATGGTCTGATTCTATGGTAGGAATCTGTCCTATTCTGTTTTTTTTTTATTTCATTAAAAACCATGATGTACTGGCCTGATCGGCCACTGGATCCAGCTGAGATATAAATGGCACAGTAGTAGCACAGTGACAAGTTAAAGGAACTATCATGTTGGAAATTGCTGCAGTCCTTCCACAGTGTGTCCCTGGTTAATATCAAAATCCTCATAACTGAGATATGTCATTTAGTAGTCTAACTCAAGAAGAAAGACTCATCTCTTGCGATTTGAACCAGCAACTTTCTTTTTTCTCAGGTGTGGCTTCAAATTTGAATAAACATAAATAATTATCTGCTTTCATCTGTCTTTGTGTACAAAATAAAACACCTAAAACTGTGTCCTGCTGCCCGCTCTGCTATCATGCTACCTGCTGCTCTCTTTTTAAATGAACAATGAGAATTATACCTTTTGTGATGTGACTGATAGCCATTCTAAGTGGGTGGAACTACTGAAACTGCAGGCGAGCTGGAAACAGTCCGCATTAAACCCGAAACAGCACACATTATCTGTTTTGAATCTGTTTCGACTCCACAAGGTTTAACTCTGACCCCTGGTGGTGCTGAGGAGACTTGCGCCTTTTCACGGGGCACCCAGAAACACGCTGTAATTCCCATCATCAGGTGAGCTGGAAGTGATTAAATGGGACTTTCCTAGTCGCTCTCAGGAATGATTAAAACCAAGAGCCATTTGCTCAATTGTAAGTATGTCTCCTCCAGTTCTATAGAATATGTTAATTCGAGGCATATAAACGTTCTTGTCATTTGAGAAGAACAGACTGCTTTCTATTGTAGTGTCTAGAAAAAAATGGGTCTAACCAAAATGTCTGTTTTAAAATTAATTGTCCATGTTTTCCTGTATGATAAGGAACATTTATTTTATTTTAACCTTAGGGTACTGCTTCTTATGGAAACCCTGGCAAGGGTATATATAAAAACTAGAAATTTAAATTAGCAAATGTGCATACATGGTGGAATTCCTCCACAAAGTGGAAGATATGCGTGTAACTCATTATATAACATGTTATATAAGTGTTCCAAAAACAGGAGCCGATGCTAAGAAGTCAGATCAGAGGTCTGTCCCGGGGTCTGTATGTCTCCAGTCAGGGGCCGCGATGATGCCTCACTCATATCGCAGCAATCCAAATGTCTGGGTGGGGTTGGAGAGGGGCCCGGCCTCGATGCCTCCTAACCGGGCAGATGAGGCTTGGCGAGGTCCAGGCATCAAAGGCGGCCTTATGAAGCCGTCTGACACCGTGGCGAATCTGCTCCCCCATGCATCTGAAGCAGAAGGAGCTGACGGGAGCCGGAGCCCATTCAAAGTGCACGACGTGCCCCCAGTCCTGGTACCAGAATCCCGGCAGAGAGAAACAGAGATACACAGGGTGCAGAGAAGCAGGAGAGGGGGCCGAGGGGGCAGGGCCCGGGACACCATCCTACCATCCTTTGGTTTCTGGGATGGTGAGTCACGTGTGCTGGAGGAGTGTGGGTGAGGGGGCCGTCAGGCTGACTCAGACAGTCCCATCTGGAACGGGGAAAGCAACCTAAGTCTAAGGACATGCAGGCTAGGCCAGAAGAGAGTGAGGCAGCCATCTTCTGAAAAGCACAGACGCCATGCGCCACTGGATACACGCATACTGTGCCACTCGCCGACGAAAAACCGCCTGCTGATTAGCTGCCAGCGAGCCCCTTTGACGTCGGGCAGACAGGCCGGAATTCTCACCCTTCCGAGATTTCGGCCTTTTGTCGGCGGGAGATGGACGTCAGCACTGTGCATCACCCCCCCCATCCACCCTCCCCCCTGCGATATCCCTGGCTTGCTCACACACACACGCCTAATCTTGACATTACATCATCCGCATATAGTCTACCTGCTTTAGCTTGTCAAACTGTCCCCAGCGCATTTTTGTTCACTTGTACCAAGAACATGTAAATGATCCAACGCGTCATATCTTTTGCAGCCTTTGCAAAACAGAAATGTTGCTGTACATGCAATATTATATAGGGATGTCAGTGAGGCAATGCTATTAAACTTATTGTAGAAATAGTTTTTTGGCATTGCATCATTTTACAGACCAACTACTTCTTGACTATAGATCTATTTAAGATGATGAGTAAAGTTGCAAACTAAGCTGTATGTGGGTGGGATACTTATGAGCAAATAAGTTAGCTGAGGGTAAGACAATTCTGAGGTGTTAAGTTAATTAAGGGTGTTACTGCTCTGTTCAAAGGTGGGGCAGTTCGAAAGCTCTAAGCTTCCAAACGGTTGAATAGTCTGTGTCCTATAAATTAAGACTTGATGTTATTTAGTCAGGAACATGGTAGAGGAGCATCAGTGCTATATTCAGAGCCTGTAATCTGTGTTTTAAAACCATGGGGTCTCCTTCTACATGCCGTCATGCTGTAGCCCATCAAAGACACGTCATGGCGTCTATGTTCCGGCTGAATATTACAGAAGTTGCATGAAAATCGTGCATGCAAAAATCTACTTCAGATTTATAGCTTGCAACCTGATATTTTCTGTACGTTCTCTCTCCTGCTTCTGCACTTAATAGTCAGATCAGTTAACAAGGAGTAAGTGAGTGTCTCTGTCACCCAGGGTTGTTCCGGATTTGATTTTCCAACCTTTCAATGCAAACGGAGTCCCCGCACCTAAGGGACACCAGAACCTCTTTGCTTGCTGGCACGGTCGTGTTTACATGTGCCCAGTTCCCACTGAACGGCGCCCAATGGCCCAGGACGACCACCTCATTGTACTGTCGGCTGTGGCCCTGGTTCTGGCCTCTAATAAAATCAACCGGTGGGCTTTTGCTTGGACCAAAATTTGCATGTGAAGTGCACAGTATCAGTCGGGCGTTGGGTTTGGCCCGTCTGCCTGTCACTCGGGCTGTCTCCATACACCATCTCCGTTCCCATGGCTTATTGTCGATGCCCTCACAGAGAATTGGGAACCCTTTCCCAGGTTAAACAGTGGAGCTGAGGGGGGTAGGCCCCGCTCCCCCAGATAGCCCTTGGCTGAGCCTGTAAAGCCCGTGGGCCAGCGTCCACCGCGTCACCGTTTCAAAGAGTTACCAGCTTGCCAGCTCCATTATCCCGTCGGCTTTACACAACAGGTCGGCTAGTCGGGGCCTGACAGACCCCCGCTGCCTCGGCTTATTCACTGGCTATTTCTTTCTCTTTCGCTCCTATTTTCTAAATGAAGCCGACTGAGATAGGGGATTTACATCCTGGTAGGTTCTCTCTTTATATTCTGCATGTGAGGGGGAAGGAGAAAGACAGGGCCGGTCCGGGTGTAGCCGAGGCAAGCCAGGACCCACTTGAGAAACAGCGGGTCTTAAAGCTAACGGATTTGTTTAGAGAAGCCGTCCCCAGCCAAAGCGGGATTACACCATACCAGTTCCCATGAAACACACCCACTGGAGGGCCTTCTGGGTTAGTGCCCCCCCCCCCCTCACCAGCACCCCTACCTTCCCTGGCTATGGAGATTGGAGGACTTCATTTGGGCTCTTTTCTCCCCCAAGTTCAATCCGCAGAAAGAGCTGTTCACAGCATGGCTGCTCTACATTAGAGGGCCAGAAGCGCTAGTCACCCCTCAGCCCCCCCAGCACCCCCCTCTTGGAGAGGGCCAGTTTCGGAGTTCTGCTGCGCTCCCTAATCCCACTTAAATGTCTGAATGCAGAAGCGGGATCTGATGTGTGACCATAATTATTTCGGTATAGTGACGGGGGGGGGGGCTTGGGGGGGGCATGAGTGGAATGTTTGCCGCTGCTATTTCAGACGGCCGTCATTGTCCCGTGAGAATCCAGGCGTGCTTAAACCTGGCCGGCTCCCCCTTTGTTGCGTGACACAAAGTGTGTAACTCAGTCATCTAATACCTGGAGCTCTTGAACGTTTCAACCCTGGCCTGCGAGCTCTCACAAGCCCGCTCTGTATTTGCCTACTTACTTATCTGATACCGGGGGCAAGGGGACTTCACACACGACCGTTCCCCCCTGCGCCCCCCAACTTCCCCCTGTCTCCTGGCCTGCCCCTCTAGCCCCCACGTGAGATCTCCGTGGGAACAGCTGCAGGGAGGATTCCCCCTCAAACCCACCCCCCCCCTTCCCCGCGCCTTGGCCAAGCAGCCCCCGCATGCCGCTCTCATCTCCCCAACAGCCACTTCATTCCCGCCCGAGTGACAGCGGCGTGTCACCATTGCAGTGACGGCTCCTTTCAAGGCGGCCATGCTGGCCCTCTCCAGGGGTCGCCCGCACTGGCGGCCTGATGCCAGCCGCTTTTTTATGCTGTCCTGGAATTTTCGCAGGGTAGCGCTGACACTTTCAACGTGACAATTATGAAATGATGGCCGTAGAAGCGATGCGGGCGATGCCAGCTAGCTGGCAGGGGACCTTTCCCCCATCCGTTTCGGTAAGCCCTCTGGCTCCTCACGCCAACTCACTTTGGGGCTCTCTTCTGATCTGATGCCAACCTCAGCACCCTGCTCCATCACGTGGTGGCTTCAGACAGGGGGGGCCCTACTGGTTCTTTTTTAGCCTAAGGATTGCAATGGCCCAGGGCTGGCTTTTGCACCCAAGACATCCCCATAGGTGCCTCCTGCAGGAAGCTTTTGTTGCCCAGGTAATTACCAGCCCGACCCAGCATACAGCTTCCTGTTTGCCTGAAAAAGGGGAGCATCTCCATCATAATATATCTTGGGTCCTTCTTACCTACCCCCCCTCCCCCTAGGTGTCTCGTGGTTCTGTCCTCGAACCCCATCCAGCTCCAACTTGCTGTGGAGACGGCTGAACAAACAAAATGTCGATCGATTCGCCGAACCGGAAGACTCATCCAGTCAGGCTAAGTGGTTGAAAGGGTTCTCCCCCCGCTGTGGAATGACACAGGTGTTGAAGCTTCTCAGCTGCATTCAAGCTTGTGTCCACAGGGGGCGCCGCAGTCGGGAGATGGACCGTTATAGCAAAAGTCACATGCTCTGGGTGGTTATTGCAAGGGGACTGGAATGCTAACAGTTGGAAATTTTACCCCTCTTAATTTATCACTTAAACGCCCCAGGGGACAAGTAATAATGACCTTCTATCTTGACCGGTGCGACACTCAAACTCTTCGCTTCACGACGGCAAAGGCTGGGGCCCTGGTGAGGACTGGGGCTGCCTGACTTCAGCAAACACAATGTATGTGGGCTGCCTTGCTGCAGATAAGCAGGAACCGCCGGACGAGCGCCTAATGAGACCCGGCTCAAGAGATCCGCTCCAGCCCCCCCTCCCAGCACCCTCCCTCGTGAGACACCGTGGCAGTTGACATCACACTGTGATGGATACCCCGTGCAAAGAGGGAGTGCAAGTTCTCACTCTTGACATTTGTGTTGTTGCGGCTTCCTGACGTTTTGATCAGCTGCTTGGGAGATGACTAAGATGTTATTTCCATCTCTGCCCCCAGGGGATGTGCAGGGAAATGTACAGACACCATGCACTTTGTGGAGTAACAGCATTTCTTCAACACATCCTCACAAAAGGGCAAATAAATATGTATTATGGGCCTCTGTCACATTCTCTGGATTCAGTGTCCTGCACAGACAGATATGCCTTGGTGTACACACACACACACACACACACACACACACACAAGCATATAGGTTTGTAATTATATCTTTATAGGGACTCTCAATGTATTTCTATGGGGAAAACCCTAATCCCAACGTAACACCCTAAACCCCTACCAATTGGTCCCCACAATGTAATATAAACATAATCTACACACACACAATCACAAGCACATACGCACACACACACACACACACACAGACAGACACACACACACACACCTGGTCCGGATAAGACCTGTCCCTACGGGGACTTTGTTCCACACCCTTTTATATGGATCCATTCCCAAAATTCATCTACCCATCTTTTTCCCATTAATGTGCTCAACCTTGCTCCCTCTTTCTCTGTCTTCAGCATGCACCCCCCAGCCCCGGAGACAGTTATCACCACGGAAACAGCGAGATGTCCCCTTTTTCCCTGTCCTGCCCTCAGGTCACGTGGGGAGGAGCTGCAGTCTCCCCAACCACCACCCCCCCCCCTCACCCCCGCTGCTCCAATACCATGGGTCCAGGTCGCAGATGTGGACACACACGTAAACCAAAAAAGCCTCGAACAGGGTGGGCAGTGACGCCGTCTGCCGGGAGATTGGAGCGTGCCTTTGTGTGGGGAAGCACGTCCATTTACATTTCAGACCGAAGCACGCCGCCCCGTCATGAATACTAATTAACGACGGTCCGCCTTTGGCCCTAATGACTCCGTCAGCACATCAGCGATGAGCCTTCACTCATTTGCGACGGCGAGCCGGTGCTATTGTGCTCTGCTCTTCCTATCAGGCTGCGCCGCTAATGAGGAGCAGCTCGGCCTTCAGCACGCCATCCAATCAGGATCATTCCAGGGATATTTTTTAGCACCGAGGTCAGCCTGCTGTGATGCTCACACGCTGCCGTCTGCAAAGCAAAATATTTACACAATATTTCCACTGCTAGAAAGGACTTGAAGGGAAAAGGTTATAAATCCAACGTATATTAACTTCCCAGACTGTAACTACACACAGCTGGTGTTCTGGTGTGTGTGTGGAGAGGGAGAGAGAGAGAGAGAGAGAGAGGAGTTAAGGTAAGAGGGTAAATAGTGGGAAAGAGAAGGAAGGAGGGGGTAAAGGTGAAAGGGAGAGGGAGAAGGAGGAGAAAAGGAAAGGGGAGAGAGGGAAAGATCAGGGAGTGTGAGGCGGAGAGAGGGAAGGAGAGGGTAAAAGTAAGAGGTAAAAGTAGGCGAGGGAGCGGTAAGGAGAGAGGGGGTAAAGATGAGAGAGGGAGAGAGGGGGATCAGATCTCCTCTCAGCACAGCTGTGACACAGGCAGCAGTGGAGGAAGCTTTGTTGTTTGCATGTGTCTGCCTTCGTTGGGAGACACGGCCATTTGTGCTCCACAGATGAAAGGTAACATCCACTGTATCCAGGGCCAATTTGCATGGGCGGGAAGGCAGGGGGCGCCGGGGGGCAGGGGTGCGAAACAAATTAAACAATCCACGTCGATTCTAATTGCAGCGATGGAGCGGTGCTGTGAAAGCACAAACTCATAACTCTTAGATAAGTTTCCCCATTCCCATTCCCTTCCCCTCGCTCTCTCTCTCTCTCTCTTTCTTCCTCCCTCTTCCTCTCCCTCTCTTCTTCCCGCTCGTCGCTTTAATCCAGCGGCGGAATTTCACTCGACGAGTGATCAAAGAGCAGCGGTGGGACACCAGGTGCTGCAGAGGCTTTATTGATGACAATAACGGAGACCAGCTTTAGACAACAAAACAAAACTTAAAAAAAAAGAAAAAAAAACAGAGCCGAAAAAAAACAAAAAAAAAAAGCTTGAGGAAGTGCTGTTTATGTTTGTCTCAGGAAAAGAGGGTCTTCTTATTATCTCTGAGGCATGTTCTGAAGGACAGATCTGCTGAGAAGCAGAGCTTCACTACCATGGCATGTTCCTGTCCCATTTCCAAAACAGACACATCGTGAAGACTTTCTGACGGCAAATTAAGGCTCACTCTAGACAGTCAAACAGCGGGAGTGGGGAACAGAGGCAGGACACACTGCAGGGATTAATATTTACAGAGACACAGATAGATAGGCAAAAAAAACCAAAAACAACAGAAAAAAACTACAGAGCCGCATTGTGTGATTACGCACTGTCAAGCCGCACTGCACTCCCCTCCACGCTGACACGCTGAATGTTTCTCATCATGACCCACTTCCTCGTTGTGGCAGTCTCCGTTGCTCTTCCGATGAAAAGTGATGGCACACAGGAAAAAAGAAAAAAAAAAATCGCAAAAGGACATTGTCAGATGTTGCAGGTTTTAGCACTTGAAGTCTTAATTTAGTGCTGATTACATCAGGTGTTCGATTTCACGGCTGGTCATTGTTAGCTGGATTGGACCAGTGAGCTGCTCAACCCCACGGGTCACATGATTTTCTCTTGCGTGTCGGGTTAGACGTTAGCCAGTGAATGCGATGGAATTATCTGTTAAACAATAGCCCAGTCAAACACGTTGACATGTAACAGGGGTTGATAAGGAAAATGTTCACTTCACCGCGTGCACTCCTCTGAAGAACACGGATAAATAAATATCCTCTCCCTTTCACAGGTGCTATATTCAAAACATATTTCAATGCGGTGATATTTTAAGAGAAGACACACAGAACTGACAGTGCTTTCTATGGTCGTCATAAGTGAAGGTGGCGTTCGTCAGGGAAATGTTGACTCTTCTGCCCCCTGGTGCATCGGTGCAGAATTAGGTTGCTTGAAGCTTCTGTGAAGAATTGAGACTCCAGACTTTGAAATATCAAAAAAAAAAAAAGTTCCTGCAGCAGGTATCTTGGTGGTTTATGTGCAGAGGTCTGAAACCCAAAGGCTGCATGTTTAAATCCAGGTGGAGGCTCTGACGTAGCATCCCTCAGCACCTTATTTAACGTTATAAGCTCGATTAAATTGTGCCAACTGTGTAAATGGGCAAAACTGTAAGGTGATTTGTATAAAGGCATCTTCGAGGAGGAAAACGCAAATATAGATAAGACTTGAAAGCACTAGTGTTTTAATGCCACTGAAGTATGTGATAATAATCCAGGACTATAATCTAATTACAGTAAGATTACAGACAGACAGGGGAGCCATCCTGCATTTATCAGTGACGCACGCCTCAGTCTGGGGCCGCCGGAGATGTGAAAACCTGAAAAATGGGGACCTTTGGTTTCCCTTTGACCCCCTGTCTCCCGGAGCTGTGCCATGCGAGGGCCCCGGATAGCTGATCTCAGATCTGCAAACATGACCAAACCAAATGTGTGGGTCGCTGGCTGACAGATGTTGGCGGCAATGAATTAGCGTGAGGCTGGGAGATTGCCGAGGATGTCTGGATATCGTCCCTCTTGACATGGGGATCGCTTCTGAAACCGAAGCCTGTCTTTAACCTCATCTTCGAGGAAGGTTTCTGGCTCTGCAAAGCAGCACTTAAATCCTTATTAAGGTGATGTTTTATATCCACCTAAATCTCTTTTTCGGGCTTTTCTGTTTGAGCCATAGCAAGAGTTCGGGGGGGGGGGGGGGGGGGGGGGGGGTGGTGGAGGGTTGTACTCCCCGTGGTGCCCACTCTTGCAGCACACACATGTTTTTCTGGAATTCTCTGTACCGACTGCGTCTCCATAGGGTGAACAAAACAACACCACGCTAAATTATTAATAAAACGCGGATGAAGTAAACACAGATGTGATGTCCAAAGACCTTGCATTAGCAGGTGATGACAGGGTGACAGGCAGCTTGTGCATTACGAACATGGTCTTAATTCATCCGAACTGCCAAGAGAGAATGGCCCATTGTGTGCTTTGACCCAAGTCACCTTGGAAAAGCCAATAATGGACTGCATGAGGTAGACCTGTTTGGTATATTTTACACGTGCTGTGATTGATAATAAGTTCCCCTGTAAATAATAAATGCATCAATAAATACTAAGCTGACCACCCTGTGGCCAAATTGGTGCTTGTTTTATGTCAATGTTTTCCTGGGTATCCAGTTAGATTCATGTTCACCACTGCAATCAGTTTTGAAAGTGGCTAATTTGCTAGGTCAAAGTGCTGCTTTTTTTCTCGAAGATCAAAGAAGCCATATTTTGTTGCTTATCTGATGCTTTCATCCATAGCGACTTCCGTCTTCTGACCTGTTTGTACAGCTGGAGGTTTTATTGAAGCCAGTCATGTGAGGTGGGGACCAGCGATCTGCAGTAGCTTCCTTCTTGGGGCGTAAAAGGTGGGAGTTTTGTGGTTCTCTGGTGCCCTAAACTCTTCAGACTGCTGGATGCAAACTGCTTTATAATAAAAGTTACATTCATGTTGAACATCCGTCTGCACCTCTGGGTCAGCACAGGCTCGCTAATATTCCCACGCTATTTTACTAGCCATGGATACACAAAATGATTAATTCAGTTAACTTTGTTATATATGAAAGAATTTAATTTCTAACTGCCCGGTCCTTTGAATGACATGAAGGTTAGTCCATCCAATGGCGTGCGAAGCCCCACCCACCCTGCGTTACCATTGGCTCAATACTCACTGTGGGTCCCACACATCTCTACTACACTACGAGAGTTTTTAAGGAGGGACTCCTAATCGAATTGGATGTTGCCATCTTTGTTGTCATGCCAGTTGAGAGACAAAATGGGTGTGGCCTGCATCAGCACAGCAGCCAATCAGGAACCAATCAGGACACGCCTACTGGAAATGGGACTACATCCTGTTTCGTTATATTATTCTTAGTGCGTCATTCTATCATTCTGAGCTTTAGTCTTAATACCTGAGTGCTGTGTGTGTAGCACAAGAGTGTCGGAAGA
The DNA here is from genome assembly GCF_048594095.1 of Paramormyrops kingsleyae. Lineage (NCBI taxonomy): Eukaryota > Metazoa > Chordata > Actinopteri > Osteoglossiformes > Mormyridae > Paramormyrops > Paramormyrops kingsleyae. The sequence goes on from NC_132801.1 coordinate 11,969,683, forward strand.
AGCCGCTGAATGTCTGAATTTACCCTCTTTGTCCACAGGGTGGGGCACTGCTGAGGACCCCCCCGTTGGCATCACTGTGGCGGGGCTATTCATGGTAGGGGTGTGGTTGGGGAGAGGGTTCCGACAGGTGGCCACCAGGTCTTTCGACGAGTGAACCAGGGTCGGTCTCCAGCTGTCGGCCGCCCCCCCCCCCCCCCGCCCCAGTCTGCCTGTTCACCCCCAACTAGCCTTGTCCCCTCCAGCCGGCGCTCTTTGACTCCTGTGGGTTTGCATAAATACATAAATCTGGAGATAAATAAACAGTCCCCCCCCCCCCCCAGGCGAGGTAGGGTTTTTCATCTGTGTGGGGGTCACAGGACCAAGGGGCCCCCGGTCAGATGTGTCACGCTGCAGGAGCCCGCACAGTCCACTCCTCAGGCGTCTTCACGACTGTAAGTGTGACTCACCGGGCCGCCTTCACACACGGCCACCCGCTCCGGCACACCGAGACTGCTGCAAAAAATACCTGCAAAAATACCTGCGCTGGACTCCGTGCCTCACAGCGATTCTTGCCATTTACGGAGGGGCAGCGGAGAGAATCGCCATTCTTGTATCTTATTCAGCACACATTTGTTTGAACAATCGTTACTTGTGGGGAAAATATTGGAAAGGGCAAGAAAAAGGGGAAGCAACAAGGGAGACGAAGAGAAAAGAGAAAAGGGAACGCATCTCCCGGCCGTTAAATTGGATGTGAATATGACAGATTTCAAAGGCTGTCAAAAGAAGGGAAAGAGAAGAAGTGAATTTACATCATAAATGTACATGTTCCTTTTAAAAGAGCCCTTCAGAACTGTGCTGGGCTTCTAATAGTGAGCAAGTTCAAAGTGGCACAAGACTCCCGCTGCTTTGGAGGGCCGGGCCGCGCCTCCGCAGCTGCTGCCCCCGCTCGGCGAGCGCCTGCCGCGGCACGACACGGACAAACGAGACATGGACAATGCTGTTTTTAAGGCTTGGGGTGGGGGCTCGTGGGGGGCGGGTGGGAGCCATTGTGGTTGCTGGTGTAGGATCCTGGGGACAAAAATGAGTAGGGAGACCCCCACCAACCACCCCCCCTCCACCCATACACCAACCCCCCCCCCCCCCCCCCACAATCCCAAGTGCAGCCTGGCCCCCAGAAATCAACCAGGATGAAAGCCACGCTCAGCCCTGAAGTCCTCAGCGTTTAACTGATATCAGCTCATTAATGGGTCTTCAAAGCCATTCGCCGATTCAAAAGCGCTAATCTAAATTTTTAATCGCACTTATTGGTGCCGCATTACCCATCTTAATACCATTAAATATCGCGCCGCTTTCTCTGGCTGCTTCTAATGCCTGGGTGAAGTGACAGCGACATTCCCGTCTCCATGGCTGCGTTTCCCTATCAGTAAAGAAAAAATGGAGCTAAAATGCTAAAATTGATGAAACCGGCATCACCTGTCAATATGGCAAAATTTATTTTGGGACACCAGCTAATAGCCGTAATGTCCACGTTCATAAATAGGCCGATATGGTTATGCTAGTTTTCCGATTAAATTCCTGCTATCAGGCAGTTCTTTGCACACACTAAATTAAGACGTGCATCAGCTAGCGGTGACAGCTGCAGGTTAGTACTGATCTTACGATGGGAAAATTCAAACAAAACATCACTGGACATGCAGAGAGCCATGGCACATATATAGTGGCTATGTCTATATATGGCTACACACACACACACACATATATATATAATACTTTGGGACCTGTTGTGTGCATAAAGCTTTAACTGAAATGAGCTACTGAGTGAGACTTTGTCACTCAAGCAATAACAGAGAAAAATCCCTCAGATCTTTCTGCAAGAAGTACACCTTTGAATCTGAATTTCCTTGCAGAAAAAAAATGGCTTTGAAATCTAATGCATAAACATTATCTTCAATTTTTCTCCACCTAAAGCGCGGGCTTCAGAGCGACTTTGGAGAACTTCCCTTTTTAGAACCCCTCGGTAACTTAAATAAGAAGAGGTTTGGGATTTGGATATTGTTATGTCTCATCAAAGAAGAAGATCTTTAGCTATCCTCCCCTGTCTGTTCGCTGGGTGTCTGTCAAGGAGGCGGCTTTGAGAATCGTCTCTCTGCGATTTATGTAATTTGTTAAAAAAAAAAATCAGAATTTTGAATTCTGTCCTTTTTTTGTGAGAGATACCTGTTTTCCTCACAGTGAGGGGAGAGAAAAAAGGTGGGCTCAGTTATTTTCCCTTTGCTGAGGGAGAATATTTTTGGAGGCAATAATTTACTCTGACTTCAATCCCACAGCTTGGCCTTGTGTTCTGTGCCTCTTCTCTTTTTGTCGCGATAAGGTTGAGGAAAAGGTGCTAATGACTCGCATTTTTGTAGCTCCTTTCATCCGGCGGGTTTCAAAGTCCTCCTCAGTGAAGGAGAAACTCACCTCATCCGACGGTGCGGTGTCTGTCGGGGTGAAGCGTGGACACGCTTTAATAGCCTGAATCGATTGGGCTGGGGTGGGGGGGGGGGGGGTGGTATTTGAGAAGTTGACTGCAGTTAATGTTAATGCCTGGCCTCTTGGTAAAAAATAAAAAAAGGAACAGGCACATTTAAGGGCTCCTATAAATCAGGACCTAGCATCATCGATCTGTCCATACATGGACAAAAGTGTCTGTGGCAAAAAATTTTGATTGAGAAAAAAAGTTATGCATGCAACATTTAAAAATATTATATCCATGATAAAAAAAATGCATTTAGATCAAACTAATCCATATGAATTGGTCAGGACCCTTTGTATGAACTCATGGGTATAAAAAGGCAGGGTCCTAATTGCTGAACCTAGGCTTCCGTGTGGACGACAAAGGCAGAGAAAAGCAACATATTTCAGTGGCAGGGAGTGTACCATGTGTATCGTGAGCACTGATTGGCTGTAGAGATGTTGATTAGCCCTGATTGGCTATACAGATAGCTACATGGTGTCACGGTTGCTTGAAGCTGCCATAGTCTCAGAAACCGGCTACAAGTAGCACCTTATCACACAAATCATCAGGCAGAGAGTCGCCGTGGGAGGGGAGAGATGGCAACACGGGGAGCGGAGGCACCTTCCTTTTATTTATGCGGCTGTGCAGAAAAGGTGAATTCTCATGATTTCTATGGGTGCGTGAGCTCTGGACAGCCACTGGCAGGATGACGTGCGACGTACAGGGCCTGCTCTGAAGCTATCACCCCCGCGAGACCTGCCGGTCATCGTCGCCGTCACTATCAGCATCTCTGTCACTCGGGTCACTGTGCCAGCCGTCCCGCTGTGGCCCCCGTCGGCTCCATGATCTTCTGTGGGCATGTGGGAGCGAGACCGGTGCAGTCACGCAGCGAACGGGGGCGTTTCTGCAGCCGCGGTGATGCTCTCGCTGCTATGCCTCCCCAGCACTAAATGCCAAGTGGTAGCTGAGCGGCACAGAAAGTTCCAGAACTGACACTACGTCAACTGATGCTTTGGTCAACAAAAAAATATGTGTCATTGTTTAAGAGATTATGCGTGAGACAGAAAAACAAGAGCGGTTGCTCCTCCTGCACCTGACCCTAACCCTAACCCTGACCTTTCCTTTCCTAGTCTCTGCCCGTCCACCTTCAGCTCGGGCGAAACACGATCTCCGGCAAACATGAAAAAACCTGCACCGGGACCCGATTCTGCGTGCCGCAGTTATTTTTGTGGCATCCCCGCCTGCCACTCATGTTACTGGGACGAAGCTGCAACCTCCAGCAGAGCGTCCCCGAGAGGCTGTCCTGCGCTACTTCATATTTATTATTGCCCCCCCCCTCCCCACCCACCACAAAGTTACCAGAACAGCACCGGCATCCTCTTGCCCCCCCCCCCCCACTGCGAACAGCTTGGTCCCGAGGCCCCCACGTGCACCGTGCCCCACGGTATCCGTGCATGTGCTGTTGTCAGACCCGGGAACGATCCAGGCTTCCCTGTCAGTCGTCTGTGGGCGGGGGATGAGGGTGGCGGCGAATCGTGTGCACAGAGGCCTGTCGCGTGCGTTGGGGGGGGGTGACGGGGGGGGGTGGTGAGCCTTGCGCCCGTCCGTCGGACTTTCTGCAGTTTCGGGATGATGCTGATATCCGCTTCGAGCCCGGATATGTGGTGCGGTGGTTTGAGAAGGAGGAGAAAAAAGGTATTGAGGATCCGGCGCAGTGCTAAAGGCAGGAGGTTCCTGTTTCAGAGCCCTAAATACTTCATGCTGAAAAGTCGTTAAGATCAAGGACGGCCGTGCGGCTTTGATAAGGGAGCCCCTAGTAAATCAGATAGGGTTTATTTATAGCAGTGGCCTGTCTGTCTGGCCCTGTGGTGCTCATGACATGTTTGCATTGTCCTTTAACTCGATGTTTCCCAACCCAGTCCTTGCCTTTGGACTGTCTGGGGGTCCCCAAGGACTGGACCGGGAAACACTGCTTTTGGTTGCTGGTTCTGGGTGCTGGTGCCCAATATCATTGGGCCCATTGACTTCTGGTTAATCTCTGCTTGACAGCTTTTCTTAAGCTGTGGATGGAGTCGTAGACCTTTGATGTCTGCATTACAGCAGTCCCACGCCACAACTAAACAAATCCTTCTATAGAAATCTTCAGTAATGCTATTATTACTAAAAGTACTGCTACTACTGTTATTACTGTTCATAGGAAATATCTCTCTCTCTATATATATATATATACACACACACAGTGTGCGAAATACCCGTCAATAATTGGGGGGGTCCCCATCTCCCTATTGTTGCACAATACTGATCTTGAGACCCCCTTAAAATTTTGCTTTTGAGGCTTTCAGGGGGTCTCATGGGTTGCTCGGGGGGTGTTGGACCCCCCCGGACCCCCCTGTATTTCGCACACTGTATATACACACAACCTGATGTGTATTAATGTTGACTGAGGTAAGTCATGCTTAATATGTTAGCTTAGCAGAGAGTAACTGCACCTTCCAGTCCACACCCACACACACAACACGGGCCACCGCTTTCAGTTCAGGATGTGGGTTCATGTTTATAAAATTAAACAAACTGCAGTGCGGAGGACTATATTTGTTGTGTGATATCGATTATCAGATAAGACTCTTTGTGTTTCAGTTCATGACTTCAAAGGACTTGGCCTACCATGACTCAAACTGAAATACTCTCTCCTCTCCTCTCCTCTCCTCTCAGGTAAATGCAATTTCCACTCCCCTGTACATCTCTCCCCTGTATCTTTCCCACATCTGGAAAAACGTTAACATTTCAATCTCTCTGTGTGCCCTAACTGGCACTCTTCCTGCCTCAAACATATCTGAAGTCTTATAGGTGACCGAAACAGTTGTGGCGTATCTGTCAATTAGTGCTAAATACTTCAGCTTGGTAAACATAAATTACCCAAAGGGAAACAACATGTAAAAGATTCCTGTCTTTCATTTAATCTTGAGCAGGAACAATTTCACTGTATTATCCTCACAGCAGGTATCTACTTCCGCATAATAGGTCTGTGCAATATTTTTATGTGCAAAAAAAAAATACATTTTTCAGATTTACCTTGCATGCTGGAGATATTAACCAGAATGAAAGGAGATATTTGCATGTATCTTTTATGTACAAAGAGTTAAGACAGAAACTGCAGCTTTTGCATATGAAAGGGAGCTGATTTGGCTCCATGAACCATAGAAAGATCAAGGAGAGAGAAAAAAAAGGAAAGATTAAAAAATAAAAAAGAGATGGGGTTGGTATTTGTTTCGCTTTGCCTGATGCAATTTTCTGAATGCGGTATTGTCACCAGACCGTCTCATCATCTCAGGCCATGTCCCAAAGTGCACGCCAGTGCATAGAGTCAAAGAAGACTGATTCCTTTTTTCATCAGATTTATAAACATTGTTATAATGAATTTATGATTTTTTTTTTTCAGAATACAAGCACTGCCCTGGAACCACTGTGACACCAAGATAAGATATATGGAAATCATATACAGGGAAATGAAGGCCTTGGGCAGCCAAAGTAAATGTTTACGGCTGTTTATATGGGTAGTAAATGTATAATTGCTCAGAAAAATAATACAATTGAACCCATATGCAAATTAACTAACAATAAAAAATAAACAAAAATTTCTTCTGTTTGCCAAAAAGTTACTGGTAACTAGTTGGATGGGTAGATGAGCACTGCTTCAGTCCCCTAACCTCCCCTCAGAGGCACAGCACGCATTTCTCGCATGTATTGGCTAAATGTCACCGCCACCTCAATACATTTATTAACTTAATTAAGTAGATAACTTAATGAGGTATTGATTAGCTAAATGAGGTGGAGTGGTGGTGGAGTCAAAAAAGTACATGCGTGTCTTGGACGGTTGTTGTAAATGCTGCTGTGATTTTATGAGAGGTTTTGAAATGGCTACGCTGACACACTTTGACAGACAGAATATCAGTTTAACACCAACATGAAGATCATTTAAACATCATTTTCTTTGACACCCTAAGCCTTTTGCACAGTACTGTATTTGGACATAAATGGGCAGAGATTATCAGCAGGTATTCCACAAGCTGCTTGTGTAAGAGTGCATTCCCCCCCCCACCCCCCCTGAATTTTGCAGTGTGCCCCAGAGCCCAGCTTCATTTCTCAGGCCCTTTTTTCAGCCCATTGATATGGCTGAATACCTGCCTGCTCAGCCATGGACAGTGAGAGGCGCTGAGCCCTTTGAAAGCACTATGCTGACGCTCCCTGGTAAAGGCTATGTGGAAGCTTGGCATTTATGGGCTCGGGGGTATTGTGTGGGGAGGAGAAAGACACCCACTCCCATTCACGCTTCATAATGCCTCTGCGGAGAGCCCGCGGTTCCTCCACATCCCTGCCGTGCTGGGGGTCTCTCCCTGCTCTCACTCAGGCTTAATCTTTTTTTCCCGATAAATGAACAAGAAAAGGGCTGAAATATTAAGATACGTACGGTCTGGATGAAATCTGAGATTTCAAAGTTGCTCTAGCCTCACACCTCCGGGTTTGTGGTTTCAGTCAGAATTAGTGTCGGCTGCCTCCAGTGGTTGAGTTTTAACAGTGTTTTTATGGCGGGGAGGTAGATAGAGGCTTTGGATGGTAAAAGTTGCCAACCAGGAGGTGGGGGTGGGTTGCTGGATTGCTGAGGAGAAAAGTTGATGGTTGCCGATGGTAAATTTCTCGGAAAACCTAGGGGGCGTTAGGATCATGTGGTTCAGATTTAATTGTGTTTTGGTGCAGAAACAGACTGGAGTCTGCCAGTTGAGTACCCCTAAGAGTCTGTAGATGTACCTGGCGTGAGTGATATTATACCAAATTTAGGGGGATGGTGGTATGTTTTCAAAGGGGATGGTTTTTGTCATTTTTTCCCACAGGGGGTGGCATCCAGGTGGATACCATGACAGCTCGAGCCCTGGGTGTGCATAGAGTTTGCGTGGGCTTCCTCTCTGTGCCCCGGGTTCCCGCTGCAGTCCAAAGAGATGCTCCTCAATCTGTGTCTGCAGCTCGCCCTCAGGTTGCCAGTGCGTGCTCTGTGATGGACAGACCCCTGGACAGGGTGCCCCCCCATCTCACACCGCCATAAACCCCAAGCCCATCACAGCACGCCATTGGATAAACGCTCATCGATAATAGTTGGTTATTCCTCTTTCTTTCCGTAGTGCGGCATCATGCAGGAATTTGATGGTAAATTCACGTGATTCTTTTTCTATAGGCCTTCCGTAAGGCTAAAGTTATGTTATTTGTAAACGTCATTCATGAGCTGATTGCAATCATCTCCCGCATGTTTCCACGGCCGATGTGCAGCCATGGCTGGAGCCTGGACGATCCGTCAGGATGCTATAAATTGCCCCGTCCCTCCTCTTGGCCATGCTTGTGTTGCCGGCATCCTCCTTCATCTCCCTTGCAGACACGAAGCGGCTAAGGCAAGACTGTCGCCTCCCTGTGGGGACTTCACAAGCCAGTCGGTCGGAGGGAGCGGTTGTGTGGGATGGTCACTTTCGAGAACGGGGCCGCACTTTTTTTTTTTTCCCCAGACGTTGTTTGTGGATTCGGTGCCTTAAATGATGCCATGCTCTGGGGCAGCTTTGAAGACATATGGAGGCAATTCTGCTTGTGATGTCATCACCATGTGACCTTGTCCTGAAATGCTTCCTTTTGATGGTCCTCCTACATGGGAGATTATCAGTCATTTTCTCTTCTTTGATGGTGTTAATTTTAACCAACTTTGCTAATGACCTAAGGAGGGATTTTCTTGAACACATCATTCCTATGGACCGTCACGTTATATCCGTGTCGAGGGAGATTTCGTCTTGTCTTATGTGGCTGATGCCCCTTGATGTACAGTCTACTAATGTTTTCCTGCCACAACAGGAATTTCTTGCCAGCCGTTAAAGGATGTGAACTCAGTGTGCCCAAGGGGCCCGGCGATACCAGAACAGCTACATACCAGAACAGCTACATACCAGAACCTCTAAGTGCAGACAAATAGTGCCCTTTGTTTGCTTTTTCTGTCCTTGCAGGGGTGTAGCAAGGAATTCTGGGCCCCAAACAAAATGTCACCTTGTGGCCACAGCCAAATAAAATTCATAATTTTCCATACTCAAGAGCCCTGTAAGGTGCTGGGCCCCCTGACTCGGCCAGGGTACCATGCCCTGATGTAAAATACCTGATTTCCTGTCCATCAGTAATCAAATACGACACTAGCTTGTACAGGCAGCAACCCGGGACTTTTATTTACATACATTTTTTTTTACTCACCCCCACCCACTTTTATTTTTTTTCTCAATGAAGATAAAAGGGTGATTTGAAGGTTTCCCTGTTTAGTGTGAGTTACCAGTGTATTATCAAGGTCCCAGTTGGGAATAAGGGCCCCTTTGTTAAGTGCAGGTGTGTACTTGTGCCAGTTGCCCTCAGTACGGGATACAGGAACAATGAGTTCCTGTAAGGAGACACCTGAGTCAGCACATGGAGGTGAGAGAGACTGGTGCGGATGAGATTACACAAGTTAAGGCCTCTGTGAAACAAGCTGGGGGGGCGGGGGGGCGGGGGGGGGGGGCAGGTATGAAGGAATGAAGGAATGGGAAGCGGGGAAATGGCCGGCTAGGCATTCAGACCTTCTCCCGTTGGGTAAAGTTTCACATTTTTGTCCCTCCCTTATAAGTGTGTGCCTGCGTAATTGCAAGCGTGTGTGTGCACACACATGTATGTGTGTTTGCATGTGTGTGTGTGCACGCACACATGTGTATACATATGTGCACATGTGTGTGTATGTGCACACATGTGTGTATGTGTGTGTTTGCATGTCTGTGTGTATCTGCACACATGTATGTGTGTGTAAGTGCACATATGTTGCACATATGTGTGTGTGCGCACGTGTATGTGTGTGTATGTGCACATATGTGTGTCTGTGTGAGTGATCACTCTTGTTTCCTGGCAGCATAAGATGCATCACACGGAGCACAGAATGTCCCCAGACTGTCACCTTTCCTTGTCACCCCTCTGATCTGTTCTTTTTACCTCAGAGGTCGCAACTTGAATTAAACACGAGTTAAATGCATTCCAGCACAAGTCAGAAAGCCATTTATCAAAAAACCAGGGACCTGTTTCCAAGCAAGATTTCTTGCTTAGCTGGATAACTTGTTGGATTTAAGGTACCACAGTCTAAATGGCCTTTATCTTCGTTCACTTACATTTAGTCTGGGCTACCTTAAATCCGACAAATTAACAAGAAATCCACTTCTAGCCCAGTCAGTTGTTAGCCATTATTAGCAATATCAGTTGATAAAAACACATTACGTGGTGTTTTGCTCATAAAACTCCATAGAAACATGTCCACAGATAGCGGTTGAACAGTACTGCGTGTACGACCGATTTAATGAGCCACAAATAAGACGCGACTGCTAATGAACAGTGTAAAACTACACTTCTGTTGATGAAGGGTGCAGCCATCTTGGATTCTGAACTCGTGGTTGTGTCGATGCCTCCTAGTTCACGAGTCGGAATTCCGACTTCAGGGGGCGTTCCAGGTGAAATCCGTGACTAGAAACTCGGAATTTACGAGTTCAAATGGAACTCAGCATAATCCCGCAAATTTTCCAGAGGACCACACCCCCATCCCACCACATGTGGAGGTAATGCAAATGAAGCCATCCGAATGTGGGTGGTGTGTGTTCTGGGCCGTCACTGAAACCCAGTAAAGCTGCCCTCACAGGGGCGGGGTTGGGGAACGTCGGCGAGCTGTGGCTGACATGGCCGTCACCCGGATAAACAGGCCTGCAGACGGCAGCGTGTAATTAAAGCACCGGGTGTCAGCGAGAGCGCCTCTCCCTGGCTTCGCCGCACTGTTTACACTGCGCGCTCTGCCACGCTGTGACAAACACGCCGCGCTCGTCGCGTGACTGACTGGGCTGTGCTGAGCTTCGCTGCCATCGTGGAGGTGGCCTCGAGGGGGCTTGGTGGTGGTGGTGGTGGTGGGGGGGGGGGGGTTCACTTCTCATTGTGAAGCAAAGTGTGTGCAATATGCTGAGAGTTATGTGGACGTTTTTTTTTCCTGGTGCGATGTTTGTGACGTGCTGGAGGTGCCAACGTGTCCATGGCAAAGGGTACTGAAGGCGGTGGGTGGGGGCCACAGCTCTCTCTAATCACGGACACCTGGCGGAAACCACCCCCCCAGGGCACAGCGTTTGGAGGCTGGGGATGCTCATGTGCAGAGGAAGCAGCGCAAAGGAGATGGCGTGCCAGCAGGGCCACGTGAATGTCGGCTAGGTGACACCGCAGGGGCCCCCGGCCCCTGACCTGGAAGCATCTGATTGCAGTGTCAAGTTTGGAGTCTTTTCTGGGAGTGGGTTAGCCTGGGCGTGTCCGTCAATTAAATCCTGTCGCTTTTAATCACCGTGGAGTTAATTCGCTTTATAAGGCTACAGGGTGCATTTTTTCTGCGCCGCAAAATGTTTTCAGTCTGTAATTTTGTTTCTTTTAATCTCGAAGATAAACAAAAATGTCAAGATGAATGGGACTGGCTGGCGAGTTGTGTTTCACAGTTGCGCTCTGAGCGCTGTGTTGTTTTGTTCCTGTTTTCGCAGAAAAGCCCTAATGTGCCAAACAAATAATAATGGTTCTGCGAAACAGCCATTTGGGGATTAGCTGGGCTTTGTGAGTGCAACGTCAGCCCACTTCAGAGGGTCTCGGCGTACCTTAAAAACAAATTCCCATCAATGTCGTGGCGAGAGAGGCAGGAATGTCAGCACGGAGTGAAGTGACGCTGACAGGCCGTTCACTGGTTTGTTTTGATGGGTACGCACGGCTGATGGTGCAGGCAAAACAGACAAGCGAGGCAATAACTGAAAGCCTGTTTTCATCATTCTCCAATTTTATGTTTGCAGTTTTTTTTTTTGGATAATTTTAAAACATTTTTGCCCATCAGCTGCATTAAAAAGGAAAGTCTAGTTATGTCATATCAGCATGTCTAAAAATCTCTGTCTCTCTGTCATTTCTGAGTATATGTGTCAGTATATTTGATTCTCTATATCTGTATATCTTTGTGTTCCTGTTTTTGCCTCAGTCAGTATATTTGTATCTGTATATCTATGTGTTCCCTGTATCTTTGTCAGTATATCTGTATCTATATATCTGTGTGTTCCTGTATATCTGTCAGTATAATTGTATCTGTATATCTATGTGTTCCCTGTATCTTTGTCAGTATATCTGTATCTGTATATCTGTGTGTTCCTGTATATCTCTGTCAGTATAATTATGTATATCTGTATATCTGTGCGTTCCTGTATCTCTGTCAGTATATGTGTATCTGTATATCTGTGTGTTCCTGTATCTCTGTCAGTATATGTGTATCTGTATATCTGTGTGTTCCCTGTATCTCTGTCAGTATATGTGTATCTGTATATCTGTGTGTTCCTGTATCTCTGTCAGTATATGTGTATCTGTATATCTGTGTGTTCCTGTATCTCTGTCAGTATATGTGTATCTGTATATCTGTGTGTTCCCTGTATCTCTGTCAGTATATGTGTATCTGTATATCTTTGTGTTCCCTGTATCTCTGTCAGTATATGTGTATCTCTATATCTGTGTGTTTCCTGTATCTCTGTCAGTATATGTGTATCTGTATATCTGTGTGTTCCCTGTATCTCTGTCAGTATATGTGTATCTGTATATCTGTGTGTTCCCTGTATCTCTGTCAGTATATGTGTATCTGTATATCTTTGTGTTCCCTGTATCTCTGTCAGTATATGTGTATCTGTATATCTGTGTGTTCCCTGTATCTCTGTCAGTATATGTGTATCTGTATATCTTTGTGTTCCCTGTATCTCTGTCAGTATATGTGTATCTGTATATCTTTGTGTTCCCTGTATCTCTGTCAGTATATGTGTATCTGTATATCTGTGTGTTCCTGTATCTCTGTCAGTATATGTGTATCTGTATATCTTTGTGTTTCCTGTATCTCTGTCAGTATATGTGTATCTGTATATCTGTGTGTTTCCTGTATCTCTGTCAGTATATGTGTATCTGTATATCTTTGTGTTCCCTGTATCTCTGTCAGTATATGTGTATCTGTATATCTGTGCGTTCCCTGTATCTCTGTCAGTATATGTGTATCTGTATATCTGTGTGTTTCCTGTATCTCTGTCAGTATATGTGTATCTGTATATCTGTGTGTTCCTGTATCTCTGTCAGTATATGTGTATCTGTATATCTTTGTGTTTCCTGTATCTCTGTCAGTATATGTGTATCTGTATATCTGTGTGTTTCCTGTATCTCTGTCAGTATATGTGTATCTGTATATCTTTGTGTTCCCTGTATCTCTGTCAGTATATGTGTATCTGTATATCTTTGTGTTTCCTGTATCTCTGTCAGTATATGTGTATCTGTATATCTGTGTGTTTCCTGTATCTCTGTCAGTATATGTGTATCTGTATATCTGTGTGTTCCTGTATCTCTGTCAGTATATGTGTATCTGTATATCTTTGTGTTTCCTGTATCTCTGTCAGTATATGTGTATCTGTATATCTGTGTGTTTCCTGTATCTCTGTCAGTATATGTGTATCTGTATATCTTTGTGTTCCCTGTATCTCTGTCAGTATATGTGTATCTGTATATCTGTGTGTTCCCTGTATCTCTGTCAGTATATGTGTATCTGTATATCTGTGTGTTCCTGTATCTCTGTCAGTATATGTGTATCTGTATATCTTTGTGTTCCCTGTATCTCTGTCAGTATATGTGTATCTGTATATCTGTGCGTTCCCTGTATCTCTGTCAGTATATGTGTATCTGTATATCTGTGTGTTCCTGTATCTCTGTCAGTATATGTCTATCTGTGTATCTGTGTGTTCCCTGTATCTCTGTCAGTATATGTGTATCTGTATATCTTTGTGTTCCCTGTATCTCTGTCAGTATATGTGTATCTGTATATCTGTGTGTTTCCTGTATCTCTGTCAGTATATGTGTATCTGTATATCTGTGTGTTTCCTGTATCTCTGTCAGTATATGTGTATCTGTATATCTGTGTGTTTCCTGTATCTCTGTCAGTATATGTGTATCTGTATATCTTTGTGTTCCCTGTATCTCTGTCAGTATATGTGTATCTGTATATCTGTGTGTTTCCTGTATCTCTGTCAGTATATGTGTATCTGTATATCTTTGTATTCCTGTATCTCTGTCAGTATATGTGTATCTCTATATCTGTATGTCTGTCTGATGATGGTAATGATGATATAATAATAATAATAATAACAATAATAATAACTAATAATAATAATATATGTTTTTAAGTGAAGTCAACAGTTAAAGTAGCATGATTAGACAGGAGTACTAACAGGATGACATCTGTCTATAATCTGTATATACATCTGCATATACATGTCCCTCTGTATATCTCTGCATATATGTATCTTTACCATTACCTGTCAATGTATTTCTGTGTGTGTGTGTGTCTGCGCGTGTGTATTTATGTGTGTGTGTGTGTGTGTGTCTGCGCGTGTGTATTTATGTGTGTGTGTGTCTGCGCGTGTGTATTTATGTGTGTGTGTGTGTCTGCGCGTGTGTGTGTGTGTGTGTGTGTGTGTGTCTGCGCGTGTGTATTTATGTGTGTGCATCACACGTATATTGCAGTGCATCCCCATGTGTGTCCTTGTCCCCATTGCTGCCCAGCCCAGTCCAGCTCTCTCCCTCCCCTTGCCATTGTACCCCAGTGCCATTAGTGTGCCTGGCTAATGTTGGGACAGGCCAATTAAAGTTGCGGACACCCACCGGGGGGCCCCACAAACCCTCGGTGCACCCCAGCATGATTGATCTGCACTGTCACAGCGTTCAGCTGGGCGTCACCGTGCGGTAGCAGATAAAGGACTACGCCGTCTCGCGGTAACCTTCCCACCATTGTTTGGCAGGCATCAAAGCACTGCTAATTAGCATATTTAATTAGCAGTCTGGCCACGTGTGGGCATGGGGGTTGCCGCATTTCCTTCATCTGCACAGACCCCTGACAAGTAAGCACCCCACCCCAACTCTGCCACCTTTTCATGGCACCTACTAGTAAAAATATATCTATATACTCATCCATCCATCCATCCATCTGTCACTTGGTTTCAGTGGGAAGCGGGCTTGGAGTTTATCCCAAGCAGTTTAGTGCCAGTGTACACCCTGAAGGGGTTTCCAATCCACAGCAGGGCGCACGATGTATGGACAACTTAGAAAGACCAAGTCGCTTGACCTGTTTGATATTGACTGAACATACGAACTTCACACACACTGGGATGGGATCTGAATCCCCGAGGTGTGAGATATGACGCACTATAACATTCACTTCAATTTGTTTTTATATAGCGCCTTTCACAGCAGAGTCACTCCAAGGCACTTGACAGGAGTGTGTGGCAACCCATTACTATGTCATACAAAATGGTGCATAAATCACGGAAAAGGGAAGCTGCAAAGAAAGAACGCCAGAAGACAAAGGAAGAGAGCCACTATATTTATATATGTTTAGCTACTGCTATAGCCTGATGTTTATAAATATATAAATCAATCTGAGGTTGCAAAGTGACTCTGTGGTGGAAATGAAGCAGCCCCCCACTCGACAGGTATATGCATTTTACCCCTCTGCTCCTCCCTTAGCTGCTGAGCGACAGGGAGGGGAGGAGGCCGCTGTGTATCTCAGCCCCGCACCTCCTCCTCCAGACAGCCAAATAGGAGCCATGTTACTCAAAAGGGGGGGGGCAAACACGTCCTGACGCCGCTCGGGTGACGCCGTCTCACGCTGTGGTGAGAACACGGTCTGGCATCACGCGGCTATACAGCCAGGGTGTGGACACCTAAGGCAGGCCATCATGTGACAGATGTGATGTCATGTGACAGGGGTGACGTCACGTGACAGGGGTGGCTGCTGCACCTCTGGCCCCCCCAGTGCGTGGGGGCCTTGCGGAGGCGCGAAGAGGGGCTAGGAAGTGAAAACAGGGAAGAATCAAGATTCCAAGATTCTTTATTGCCCTCTCACCATGTGAGGATACATTTGTGTACCGTGCCATACCTGCCTCCCGTGAAATGCCGCTTTTCTGGGACCTCCACCAATTTAGGATGAAGTGAAGTTAATATATAAAACCAGAACATTCACGCCTCTGTCAATGAACATATCAACAATTAATATTTAAAAATGAAGCCGGTCTGGAGCTGTGTGACGGACACCCATTGGCTGTGATGGTGGTTCAGACGACATCAGAACTCAGGCTTTGTCTCCCCGCTGGGGGGGCTGAAGCAGTGGATGGTGCCCAGGGGCAGCCAGGTCTCAGAGAGGCTCCAGCCCCTTTGTGCAGCCTCTGGCCAGAGCCACTGCCTCCCTACCTTTGATCTGGCCACGATGGGGGACTTTGGAATGCATGAAGGGGCCCCGCGACAGGTTCGGCGGGTGTGGGTGCAGGTGGCGGCCAGGAGGCGGGCGTCTCTGAAGCCCCCTACCCCTCCCCCCCCTTGCTGCTGTCCGGCTAGCCCCTCTGTGTCCCGCCCAGGCGAGTGCTGCTAGCTGCCTTCTGTGTATCCCTTTCATCCCAGAGGGCCAGAAGCGCGCCCCCCCCCCCCACCCTCGCCATACACACACCTCGTCTCATAGCTCCTAACCCGAGGCTATCATCCCCTGCCGTTTGTCTGTGAAGGGATGGTGTGATGAACATCTCCCGGGGGCGGGCGGGGTAGGAATGGAGGGCAGTTTCTGAATAAGGGGAGGCGTGACCTTGTTTGTGCAGGGAGGGGGGGGGGTTAACAGATAAGTATTAGGAACATGACCTAAATTACACCGTGCCGCCCTGGAAAGACGCCACAGCCTCCACTACTGGCTTCAAGAGGAAGAATTTTTTCTTCACCTAATAGACGGGGTTCTTTTAAGAAGATAAGCAGCCTGAAATGCTGACCTTAAGCATCATACAGGGAACGCGTAAAAAGTGCCGAGTGCAGCCTCATCCGGCATCTGTACATCGAGCCGAGTCAGGGCCGAATTACGAGGAAGTGCTCCACACCCCCCCCACCTCCGCCCCACTCCTTTTTCGGAGGGCATCTCGTTCTGTAGATTATTCAAACTGCAGTCACAGGGAAGCCTGAGCTGCTTCGCCACAAGATTCCTGCTCCAAAAAAGAGCAAAATGACAGATTTCACGATGTCGCCTGTTTTAGACCCCAGCCGGCCTTTGCCCATGGTGTCTCTGGGAGGTGTGTGGGGGGGGGGGGGTTTCTACCCATTGCTCTGGTCACAGTCTCAGGGACCGCATCATAAAGCAAAGGAAGGTTCCTGGAAGATGCCCTGGAGCCGACACAAACACAAGCTGGATATAAAGAGAGTCAGATGTTGACATTTTTAAAGCTGGGATGTTTGATAATTACAGCCATATGGCCGGACTCTTTTCAAAGCATTATAGAATATGCGTTCCTGCTTATAATGATGCCAGCGCTCTCATTTGTTTGCCATAAGATGCCTGCTTATTGCTTTCCTTTGTTGACGAGAGGTTCTATTCTCAACAGCGTCCATGAACTTCTTAAATACATATATTTCAATATGATTTTCTTCCCCATGCTGTAGCCTGAATGGGCCTCGCATTCTTTAAGCACGCTAATGCTTTGACAGGCCATTGTTGCACAGTCCCTGCATCCTCCGCGGCACATTCCAGAGGCAACACTGCTAACCCCCCGTATCCGAGCCGGAATAATGGGAGAGATGGGCTCAAAAATTAGGGCTGGAGTCTGAAAGTAGCTGAAGGTTTGGTTCAAAGCCTGCGAGCTCCTCTCGGAACAAAGACCGCGGGTCTTCTATCTCCTGCCAGTCCTCAGCTGTGTTCCAGAGGCTCCGAATTGAACATTTATCTCCACTAGAATCCATTCAGGCTGCTTCCTGTGCGCGAGGTAATAGGAGAACGATCTTGCCAAAAACAAATGGGGGGAAACGTGATCTATCAGTTGGATAATTACAGATGATCTTCAGAAACAGTTACAAACCTACATCAGACATCAGCTGAGCATTTACTACAATCTTCATTTGTCTTTCGAGTCCCTGTGGGCAAAATCTTGTCTAAGGAGCGGTAACCAATAAGATTGCGGCGTGGAAAACAAAGGAGACTCCGCTGCTGTGTCAGTGGGTTTTCCCTGCACGCGCGTGTGGTTAATCAGCCCCATCATTGGCAAGGCACAAAAACAATCAAATATGGAGGCTAAATAATAGATTAGTATCATGCTGTTACTGACATTGTTTTGATGTGATGAGTATGAGGGGATGTGCCTCACAGCTTAAATACCGTCTGCTATTTGTCTGCAGTAGGGCTGGCATGTGCTCACCCTCCCTAACTCCCCCACCTCGCCACCAGCCCCCCCCACCCCCCTGTGGCTACCTCCGCGATTGCCGGCGTCGGATGGAAAAGCACGAAGCCAGAGAAAAAAAAAAGAAAAACATCTGATAGAAACATGAAACGGTCACACTTACTGCGTTCAAAGGAAAGATGAAGAAGATGTTAATGCAAATGCCCCCCCCCCCCACCACCACTCCCCTCCAAGCAAACATGGCCCCGCCCCTTCTATCTCCAAAGGATGCAGCTCATTAATGACCATGGGCAAAAAAAAAGAAATATATAGAAGAGAAGAAGAAGACGAAGAGGAAGAAGACGAGGAAGACATGGAGAGAAAGAAAACAAACTCTGTTCATTATCGCTAATCTGGTTATCACACTTTCATGTGTCACTTCTTGCGCACAATGTGCTTCTATCATTTATGACTTTCAGCAAAGGCTCGATGGCGACGGATTACGTTCATCAGAGGACGCCTTTGAAAGAGATATGCTAATTTACCAAAGGAGCAAGAACAACATCAAATATGTGCCAGTGAATAGCCAAGGGACTTTCAAGTCTTAATATCCTTCAGAAGTACTTTATCTCTGCACCACAACCTGCATTCACAGCATAAACAGGAAGGGAAACAGTCGCTGCATCAAAGCCCTCGCAGGCCACGGGTGTAATTCCAGATCAGGTTTAATAAAGGTTATCTGCTGCACGCTGATAAAAAAAAAAAAAAAAAGACGTGTGTGTTTGTGCATATCTGTGCGCGTTTTGCGTGTGTGCATCTGTGTTCCCATCCGCCTCTGCTCACATGTTATTCTTCTGCCTTTCCTCAGTCTTCCCTCCCTTCTTTCCATGAGAGTCATTTGATAATGTGCGGTTTTGAGTTTCCCCCATCAAAAGGCCTGGAAACAATGTGCAACTGGCGGGCCCTGACTGCTGCTTGCTCCCCGCTCCCCCTTCCCCAAGCCGGCCTGGACAATCAGAGAGGGGTGGCGGTGGTCTGATAGCATGATAGTCATTTGTTTTGATCTGTCACTTCTTTGTCTTCTGGGCCTGAAACAATGCAAGATTACAATACGAAAAGGGGGGGATGACAACTTGTGTTTTGCATTCAGATCTCGCACACTTGCTCGCCGCCCTTAAAATCTGACAAACCCTTGTTAACCAGATGAGGTCCTTGATCTGGAGGGAAAGTAGCAGATGATTAGATCTCTGGAATGAGAGAAGGCCAGACCGACTGCGCATCCACAAACGCCATGCTCCTATTAAGCAGCTGGCCGCTGCTGTTCTCCAGAAGCCCCAGAGAAGCTCTCAGTTTCAGGAGACCATAGGAGGTAGGTCCATACTGGTGGGCTCCGCTCAGCTCGAAGCACACGGGGTTAGTAAGAAACTAGACCTCTTGGATTATATCATCTCTTTATGGTAAAAGGGAAAGGGGATTCTGTGATGGGAAGAAGAACGTCTGAATCATCCATAAAGATCCAACTGCCGTTGGAATGGCAGTAAGGATGATTCAAAGCCAGCCTGCTCATTGGTCCTGGCCTTCCAGGTCCTGCCCCTTGTCAGGTACTTGTGAGGTACTCACTACTTAAAGGCCCAAAAGGCAGGTTGTCGGTTTGATTCTCAGCCTATCCTTCTCTGTGTATTTTGGTTTACGTATCCTCCTCTTTGCATAGGATTCCTCTGGGTCTGGCTGCAATGCAGAAAAACGCAGTGATTTCTCGAAGCTGTCTGCTGTGAGCGTGTATCCGACGATGGACTCGCATCTCGTGAAAAGTGGCCCTTTGTACCCTTTACTTTGAGGCTCTAAGTTCACCATAACCCTGGAAGATGGATGGATGTATTAACACAATATTGAAAAATTATGCATTAATGCTATTTCTGATTGCCTATGTGGGACGCCAACCCTTTGCAGTACATGCTCCATTCACTCGCACCTATGGGCAATGTGGTAACTCCAATTCAACTAATCATGTTCTAGTACTGTGGGGGGAAACTGGAGAACCAGGAGGAATCCCTGCGACAACATGGAGAGAACATGCAAACTCCACACAAACTCAAACTCTGGCCCCAAAGGACACAGTGTTAACCACTGCACCACCACACCACTTGTTTTGGCATGGCTATATATTTATTCATCTTATTTATTTATTTGATTAATTGATTGTTTAGTTGTGTCCAGTGCTATACACCCGACTGATTTTTGGTTACTATATCACAGTAATTACTGTCCTGCACATATTTTGCAAATCAAACAAACAATCCTTGACTTTCAGAAGAAACATTCTCGATAGCACGTCTGAGAATTTCCATGTGTCATCAGTTTGTCTTTAACTTCCATAGCCAGAGAGTCAGCAAGCTTCACTGTGCCTTATCGGCATAACCGTAAGTCCATTGACTATATGTTACGCTAACAGCTAATTAAGCTTAGGTGTATGTCAGGCTCAACTGTTCCCCAAATACTCTTGCCGTCACTCATAGACAGCTACATCTGTACATTGTAGAACGAGTGGAGCCACACCCATACATTTATAACGCTACGATAAGTCAACCTGCTAATCTTTCAGGTTGAAAGTCCAGCTAGCAATTCCAACCTTTCACAATTATTTATAGCCGCATAGCCAGCGCTCATCTGGAGCACACGTTTCTCATACTCCATCTTGCTTCTCTATCTCTCTGAAATCCGGGGGAAAACCCTTCGATGTCATGGAAACAATGAGAGGAAAGCTCGCCAGGGAGAGAAGATGGGAGACGCGGAAAAGGGGGCCGGTGCCCCGGCCTCTCGCGCCCAAGCGCACACACAGATTACACCGTTAGGGGTACACGTCTCTGCCGACCTACATATCCTACAGCACGGCGCATCACATGTTACCCATTTGCACAGCTGGATAATTGATGTTCTTTTGTTAGAGGTCAGTGGTACAGCACCAGGCAGATCTCTAGGGTAAGTCTGATGTGTTCGTTTCTATAACGAACAGACTTACTGATCAGTGTAGTTACTGGCCATCATGCCTTCTTTTATCTAGATAGATAGATAGATAGATAGATAGATAGATATTTTTAGCTTGTAGTACCTTTAATTAACATTAATTAACATTGATAATCCCATTTTACAGTCTGCCTCTGTTTGCATTTATGTTTCATTAATATATTCATTTGTGTCATGTCATATTCAATTGGGATTATTTCTTAATTTGAAAACAAAACAATAAACCGTGCACATACCGGGAGACAGTTTAGATGATGTGCAGTGTTTTTACATTTTCAGATGGGGTAAAGGACAAGAGGCCAGGAGGCCGGAAAGGGTGGTGAGGGCGTCATGTGACCGTCATAAATGAACGTCATAAAAGAGGCATGTTTCCGACAGGAAGTTACATTTTTCGTGACGTTTCCTGACGTTTTCATCCAAGTTCTGACTCGGAGAGAAATAATCGAACGCACCATAATGGTCTCCGAATGCTGCATCAAAGCCATTAGCAAAAACACTTCACAAATGCTTATTTTTGTGTTATTAGTACGCATTTGTAATTGTGTGTGTGTGGATTATGTTTATATTACATTGTGGGGACCAAATGTCCACCACAATGTAATAAAAACCGTTTATTTTGATGTTGTGGGGACTATTTTCCAGGTCCCCACAAAGATCTGTGAATGCAATCAATAAACTAAAAATGCCAAAAGTCTCATATTTAGTTTGGTTACTTATGGTTAAGGTGAGGGCTGGGTAGGGGTCAAAGGTTGTCATGTGGGAATTAAAGTTCTCCAAATAGAAATGAATGGAGAGTCCCCACAAAGATATAATTACAAACCTCTGTGTGTGTGTGTGTGTGAGAGAGAGAGAGACAGGGAATACACATCAGGGCCAGTCTGATTTCAGCATTATTAACACGTATATGTTTATTCCCATAGGCACCACGCCCCCCATTCCTCTGCACCTTCGCCAGAGCCCCCCCACCCAAATATACCCCCTGTATGAGGGCCGATGTGCCTCATCAGCAGGCCGTCTCAGGCATGTCCGGGCTTTCCGCCCGAGCTGCCCAGGGTGGGGTGCAGACGGGAGGGGGGCGGGGCCTGGGGACCCCGCGGTGTGGTGGGCCCCGGCAGGAAGACTGCGCCCTCTTTATGGCGGCCGAGCTGCCGGAGATAAGGAGCGACACGCCGGGAGGAAGAGAAGCGAAGAAAAGAAAGACAGATATAGAAGAGAGGATGAATGCTGTCATGGTGGGAGGGGCTTATCTCTACATTTTCAATAAGCAGGATGGAATCAGATAAGGCAATGACTCCCCACGTATAAAGAGCAACTGGCTCATTTCAGAGGATTGGGTACCAGCCCCCCCCCCCCCCAACAAACACTAGTGTTTTTTTTTTTTTATCTCTGCGTAAAATAATGAGACAGTAAGCTTGTGACCACGTTTCCCATTTATGTTTTGAACACACAAGCGGCGGATTCCAAATGCTGCCCGGGATCAAAGGAGCCGGCTCTCGCCCCAGCAAAATTGCAGCGCAGATGGAGCAGGGGTGCCGAGCCCAGTTGGCGAGGCTGTACGGCAGGCCGAGCTCTTTAGGCATGGGCCCGTGAGTAAAGCATTAAACAGAAAATGCCTCTGATTCGCACGGATTAGCATAAGAACCTTTCTTGTGAGGGCAGCTAATAATATTTATTTAAAATAAATAAATGGAAAATGAATCGGCTTGGAAAAAAAAGAAGATTGCACATATTTATTTAAGGCTGTTGAAATTAGAGAACATGATCCAGGAGAGTGCTTAGTAGGGCCGTGGACTCCCTGATTCGCCTTTCTTTGAAGTGCTCGAGACTGGAAAATTAAACTCTTAACAAACACTTTGTAGTCCTCAAGTCCGACCTCAGACTTGGTGACCAGACACGGTGCCTCAGTTCATGGAACCCAGGGGACAACGGAGCTGAGGTAAGAGGTGAAGTGGACCACTGGTCATTACTGACCAGCATTTATTACACAAACACATTGAAATGATGTGACTTATCAATGGGATTAGCGTGAATGACACAGTACTGACAGGGCCGGACACACACACACGCACACACACACACGCACACACACACACGCACACACACACACGCACACACACACACGCATACATATATATAGTGTTATTACTATCAGTGAAGTAAGTTTTGTTAATGGCCTCAGTCCCTGAAAGACAAAGGAGAAGCAGAGAGCGTTTACTTAATGACAGCGTTGTTTTGAAGCCTTTTTCCAATCCCCTCTCCCTTTTCCCAGGAGACTGAAGACCACCGGAGCAAAGTGTGGCTGTTGGGCAAAGAGTCCCAACTCAATTACAGTAATGAATATATACATGTATGTTTTTATGAATCAGTCACTGAACTAAATGAAATGACTCGCTTCCAGTCTTTGGAAGGGAAAGAAAAAATGGTGTTAATGGGCTTAGTTCGTTTGGCTCGTGTCAGTCTGTGTCTGCCAGTGTTTTCTTTAACTAAAGGTTTCTGTGGCAGTCAAGGAAGACCCTGACAGCTTTAGATTAAGTGGAGAAACTCCAGCGGTTTCTATAGCTACTGTAGAGTTCAAAGGAGGCCATCTTTCCAGGCATAACAAGAGAAGAAGGCCTCAATCACAGAGGGTGCGGGCAGGGATGACCCCTGGGTCACAAACCAGACCTGCCCCCTTCCCCCCTGCAGCCGTCTGTTGTTGCCCCCTCCGCCCCGGAGGCCTAGCTGGCCCGGCCCGGCTCCCAGGCTCTGGTGACACACAAACGGTGCGGTCTTCATATCCGTGCAGCATTAGTCCACTTTCTGGCAGGGAAATGCTTTGAAGTGACACCAAAGTCAGAGCCTAGTATCTCTCATCTGCGTTTTTTTAAAGCCGCAGTGTCGACATTTCAGGCCTAAGCATTAGGCCTTTGATTTTGTGCAATTTTTTTTTTTTATCTCCAAACGCTCATTTTAATGTCCTAAAGAGAGAGCAAAGCCAGGCTGTTTGGATCCTTTAGTCTTCTGGCTCTTTGTGGACCTTTCGTTTTTGGCCTGCTTAAGACCCTGAGAGATCCAGGAAGAGGGACAGCAGGAAGATGAAGGTAAGGTCATCTCCAACACATCACTGCTACAACCTATTCAACAGAAAGACTGGATTCTACCCACTAATGCATGTATAGATATAATCATAACGCAAACCTGCCACCTTAAACCTTTGCTATAAGACACATAATGGTATGAATAGAGGATGTTGGTTCTAGTCCCACAGAGATTCATTGCAACAGCAAAATGCCCAGCTGTATCAATTGAGTGCTACAAAATGTGTCAGAAAAGCGAGTTAAATGCAGTGGCAAACAAACCAGTTTCTCCAAACACTAACATTCATGAATCCATTCATCCACTTACCTGCAAATTATCTCCGGATTCTGCCCATTTTTAAGATATCGCCTGGTAAAGGGTATGGACGCCCTCTGGATTTTCTGCGCGGAGTGGTGAAGGACACATCATGCTTCCTACAGTCGTCTAAAAAGGCTAAAGGGTAAAAGAAAGTGAAAAAAATGGGAAAAAAAACAGTATGCGATTGCTCCAATCTAAAGCTCCTTCGAACTGTCAGCACAGGTGGATGGATTTGCTCCACGGAAACACTGCAAACATTGTTTTTTGGCACTTACTTTACCATCCTCAAGCCCAAAAAAAAACACCACAGTTCTGTTAAGGGCACATCTCTATAGCACGACCGGCAAAGCAAGTGTCAGCCTCTCCTGCTCTATACCCCATTTTCATCCCCCTTTTCTCTCACCCTCTGCCTTTCCTTCGCTCAATCGAACCGCGCCCCCACCCCCTCGTCCCCCTCCGTTTTTGCCCCTGCTACCAGCTCGTATCGTTGAATCGAACCATCAAACAAAAGTAAGCCTCACATCATATCAGATACAGAAGCATGCCCCGGCACTTCTAACGGCCTGGCAAAGGCACCCGTTTCAAGTCCTCACAAGACGTCTGACTATCATTGAAGTTCAAATGGATAGCTCTTGGGCAGAAGCCTCGGGGGGGGGGCTCTCACCTCCACGCTTCTGTACATCCTGCTGGGTGAGAGTGCGGCTTTTCTGGGGTGAGGCACAGACTCTCTCCCGCTTTCCCCTGAACTTGTCCGGTGTGGAGGGAAAGACAATTGAAACAAAACTTGGCCGTTTTTACAGGAACCGGTACACAGAAATACTTGTATTTCACCTTTGAGACATAGACATATAGAGGTGAATGCAAAACTTGAGGTCATCGCACGGGGAACATTTTTTTGTGGGATTAAGGGCTTCGCTCAAGGGTCCAGCAAGACAACGGAATGCATCTGAAGAAGCGGGGGACCATGGGAGGGGTGCTTTTGAAAAACTCAGATATAACCTTCTGCCTCTTCTCTGCCTTTTTCCAAAATTGACAAAACCTGCTCACCTCATGATACACTTTTGACACCTTACATTTGGCTAATGCTGCCCATTAAAAATACATCCTAAAAATGCAATTGATTGGCAGATTTCAAATGACAACATTAAGTGAATAATCAGTATTGTTTACCTCGCCTAAAAAAAAATAATCATATTATTATTTAGAAAAACACCTATAATTCAGGCTTTAATTAAGAAAGTGTGATCAGTTTGTATTATATTACTTGTAGGTGATTGTTCAGTACATTTGTAACGATGCCCCCCCACAGATTCTGCAGTTTGGCTGATTGTGGGATTCAAACCTGGGACCTTTGAACAGAGGCTTTTGAGCCCTAACCCACAGAGCCCCATACTCCACATATTTGTGGCTTATCAAAAATTAGCAGACTTCAGGTTGCATTCTGAAGAAAAAAAACTACATGTATCAAATGAGAAATGCAGACTATGGTACTGATGTCATTTTTGCCACATAGATCCTTGAATCTTAAGTGCATTTACGTACCTGGTAATCTACCTTACAGCCACCTACACAGCAGTGCATATTTCAGGTTAGTAAAGCTAGAGAAGGGAGTATTATGCAGTATTACAATGAGTATACTTGTAGTTTAAAGAGCAAGTTTATATATCATATTGGTTAACTACCATAGTGGTTGAGTGTGAGTTTGCTTAACAAAACCACAGGGTTCAATGGCAAAGGATTTTTATTTTTTAGGGAGTAAATGAGTGTTTAAAACTTCAGCGGGGATTCCAGTTACTCTGGCATTACCTGCCCATAAAGGGGTACAGGGCAGCCATTAGCAGATGTTAAAATGAAGTTAAATTTGAGCACACAAATCTCGGGATAAATATTACTTTCCTGCCAGCTTTTGTCACTTCTTTGCCCCCCCTCCCCCCCCCCACCCAAGCTTCTACTCCCCCTTCCCTCAGCAAAGCCTAATTTTCCTGTTTTCACTGGGAAGATTTCATGGTTCACAAGATCAAAAGCTTGCATAAGCTCTCGGTTTGTTTACACCAGCCTACACCCCAGCGAAAGCCTCGCTGCTCATTTTCCTCTTTGCATTTTCAGATTTCAACCACCCCCCCCCCCTCTTTTCAGATGACCTGCCACCCTCCCCCTACCTGCTTGTTCTTTTAGGACATTACAGTACCTTGTGCAATAAAAGACCCAAATTACTGTTTTTGGAAAAAAGTTAACTTTGAACTTGATTGGCAGGATGATTGCATTTCAAATCTGAAGCCTGAAGAGTTTTGCAAAATATGAGGCTGCCAAGAACAAATATTTACTGATAATTTTCCAACAAATTCTTGTTTAAACCAAAGCAAAGAAAATTTTACTTTTATGTTGATACTTCTAACGGCACTTACGGCAAACAGTATGATTATTGCATGTGTTTGTACACAGGATTTTAAAAGTTTACAGTAAATTATATACAGTTTACACACTATAGTAAAGATGAATATCTCAGAATGATACATATTATTCATCATTGCCACTGCGATACCAATCTATACTATTGTTTTGATTTTATGTTAAAGTATGATACTAGGACTGCAGAACAAACAGCCAATAACACAATCTGGGGGATGTGTCTTTGTAGCTGATTATAATTTTCAGACTGTAAAAATACACACAAAAAAAATATATACACACTGGCCTATATTCTAAGCTGAACCCAAACTGAAATCCAGTGCTGAAAACCCCCTTCAACTGCATTGTAGGAGAACACAGTCATTAGTGGCATTTCTGTATAATTTCAGTGTGCAAAGCTGCTATAAAAGGGTCATTACAAACGTTGCCATAGTGTCCAATGCAATTATACATTTAACAGGTTTTAAAGAGCCATTAGCCTTTAATGCCTTCTGTACAAAGGAATTCACTAATTGCATTACTACAAATGCATGTTAACAATACCATGTAGATTAGTGCAAAGTAGAAACTATAATATTTTAGCATAACACAGCAATCTCCACAATCACAAGAGATTATTCACAATTTGAGTGAATGCAGATTTTATAGATATTATATTGCAAGTGAAATGGTTTATGAGCAAAAAACAGGGCTTACAATTGGAGCCTAAATCCTATGTCTTGGTAACTACTAGGTGGTCTTAGCAAATAAGAGTTTGATTAGACTATAATCATTATCACCTGCTTGTAGATTAAATGTCCAGCCATCCAAATTCCAACTGCGTATCCAGGACATGGTGGTTGGAGACCTGAAGCCAACACAGGGCACAGGGAAGGAGACACCCTGGATGGGATGCCATTGCCATTTAAGGGCAATTTATATAGGAGAATTAGCCTAACTACATGTCCTTGGAGCACAGGAGGAAACTGGTGTGCCTGGAAGAAACCTGCACACCATGGGAAGAACATGCAAGGAGAACATATAAGGAGAACATGCAATCTGCACAGAGGAGGGGTGGAATTTGAGCCCCCAATCCTAGAGGTGTGAGGCAGCCGCGCTACTTACTGCAATACCCCTGCAGTAAACATTTCAATATAATTATGATAGCAGACTTTGTGAAAAATAAATAATATACACTCACTGGCCACTTTATTAGGTGATTTATTGAACTTCTCGTTGAACCAAATATCTGATCATCCAATTATATGTCAGCAGCAGAATGCATACAATCATGCTGATAGAGGTCAGGAGCTTCAGTTTATGTTCACACCAAACACCAGATTGGGGATGAAAGGTGATTTTAGGGCGTTTTTCCACTGCACCAGATACTGTACTTCTGGTAAGGTACTTCAAGGTGTTGGTTTTCCACTGCCGTAGAAACTGGTACCGGCGCCAAATGACATCACAACGCGAGGTGAGGTATTTTGTACTGAATTAGAAAAATGCCTGTAGTATGGCTTGGCAATATTAATACCAACATCGCAAGTCACGTACATATTGCTAGTCAGCTATATTAAAATAAGGTTTTACTTACTTTCAATTTTGTATGGCCATTATAGCACAGGAGGATAAAATTTCGCTAAAATATTTTTACTCTATTACTGTGTCATACTGTGTCATGACTTCTTGTGAAGTCAGCAGTCGGATTGGAAGAGCATGGGGGGTCATGAGGTCGCTGGACAGGGGTGTGTGCCGTTCTCGATATCTTTGCAAGAGGACGAAGGTCCAAGTCTTTAGAGTCCTGGTGCTCCCTATCTTGCTGAATGGCTGTGAGACATGGACGCTATCCAGTGATCTGAGATGAAGACTGGACTCCTTCTCTTCGGAGAATCCTTGGCTACCGCTAGTTTGACTTTATGTCGGATGAGCGGTTGGTAGAGGAGTCCCGAATGAGGCACATTACCTGCATTGTGAGGGAGCGTCAGTTATGGCACTACATCCCTGAGGGTGATCCGGCTCGCAGGATCCATATTGCTAGGGACCCAAGCGGCTGGACCAGGCCAAGGGAACATTGCTAGGACAGACAGGATAAACGTTGCCTGGTCACTGTACTCATTGTCCAGAACTTAATCCATTAGAGCACCTATGGGATGTGGTGGAACAAGAGATTTGCATCATGGAGGTGCAACCGACAAACCTGCAGCAACTGTGTGATTCTATCATGACAACATGGACGAAAGTCTGTGAGGAATGTTTCAAGCACCTTGTTGAATTTATGCCATGAAGAATTAAGGCAGTTCTGAGGGTAAAAGGGAGCCCAACCCAGTACTAAAAGATGTACCTAATAAAGTGGCCAGTGAGTGTATAATACGGATTTAACAACCTCTCTGCCCTTTGACATTGACATTCCTCCCCTCCTGGAGGACTCTCTACCCGCCAACCTGGGCTGTACTTCCTTGACTTTACGTTAAAGACAAGGGGGCGGCCATTAACATTTTGAGGTTCATTGTCGTCATTTCTACATAGTACAATGCAATTCCGGCTTATGTGCGTATTGCAGACCACAGTATCAAATAAATAGGAAAATAAGTACATCCACAAGGTCATAATTACCCAACACATGTACCCAGCACTTTGGAATACTGGTAAAATTCCAGCTACATCCCTCACTTACCACAACGACCTGGAGTATGAGAGACGTGGGTCATACTGGCCATTTTCTTTGGCAGGTATAGACACTCAATCCAAGTGCCTTATATTATTAAGCTCTTATGTGAGTGCCGGCACCCCAGAGTCTGTTATTAAGTACCTCCCCCCTCCCCCAAAAAGAAAAAGTCACACAGGAAAGATTATTACAGGTCAGAGGCGTGCGCGGGGGAATGGAATGTCCCCCCCCCCCCACGAGGCATTCCTGCTGGCCTATCTCTGTCGGAGGGGGGGCCAGGCTCTCGCGTTCCGTCTGGTGTTGAGTTTCATGTGGGTATATAATTGCGTGCCCCGTGTTAAACACGTCACCACGACGCCCAAGGCGGGCACATTCACCGCACAGCCTCAGCAGCGGGACCGAGCTGGCAGGAGGGTGCCCGGCAGCCTTGCGGCCTGGGATTCTTCTCTCTTTGACTCAATAAACCTTTTTTATTCTAATATATGTTTTTTAAAAACAAACCTGCCCCGGTTCGCTGAGCTCAGTCGTACCTGAAAGGCCTCGGTCCGTAATTGAGAGCTTCGTGCCTCTGTAGTGGGTCTGGAAAAGACTCGTTTAAATGGAGTAAAATGGCCAGTGGGCGGGATGGCGGGAGAGTGATTAGCGAGCCGTCACGAGGATGCTCTGGCGTCCCGTGTAGGCTGGAGCAAACACAATGCAGCAGCCTTGCCTTAACTCCCCCCCCCCCCAAACAAGAACCATATGGCCGCTCCCTCTGCGTCCCCTCCTCTTTTTCCATGGGAAACATGTAAATACAAAGATCCAGAAACATATGTGGCCAGTCATAAAGCTGCAAGCGAGCCCCCCCAGCCCCCCACTCACACGACCCCTCCCTGCAGTCTCTGTTGCCTGCAAAGCCTTCGTCAGAGAAATGCCTGCGAGCAAGAGAGACGCGAAGGTATGAGCAGAGAGCGAAAATCGGGAAAATCGCAGCCTTGGGATACTGCCTTAATTGCCCCCGTGTGGAAAGAAAAAAAGGGGGAAGACTGGCGACACGAAGACAAGAGGGACTGCAGGCTGCAATTCTAGGAAGGTTTCCTCACAATGGCTGCTCTGTGGCACTAACGGGGCGTAGGATGCGACAGATAAACACGGGAGACAATGCCCTTCATTGCCGGGGTACGCATGGCTGCGGTCGCAAATTCTGCACCAGCATTCCTGCTGGGGCCAACCTTCCCTTGCCTGTGGCCTCGCTGTCCTCACGTCCCCCCTGTCACTCCAGGAAGTTGATGGTCACTGTTTGCACCCCAAGCTGGCTTAGTCCAGGGCTCCGTATCGGTGCAGTGCTTTTGACGTTAATTAACTTCTTAAGTGGAAGAGCTCTCAGCCGGCCTGTTACAAGACGTAGTCTCTCTCCTGTATTATATGTGTAGTATGAAGTGTTTTTGTTATTTTTTTTGCGTTGTCTTGGAGTCTCTGTGTAAAAGACCCATGAGAGTGAAAGCCACCATCAACGTGACCAAGCGTATAGCGAGCAAATAACGGAGAAAGTGGAGATGTGTTCATCTATGACCAATGCCATGGTCCGTGAAACTGGGGGGGGGGGCACCATGGTCGTATAACTTTTGGAGCACTTTTGGAGCATCATTAAGGATACAGTGATGACCGTTCATGAAAAAATGACCTACGAATCATTTAATCCAAAATTTCATTAAAAGAAGCCTAAATTATATCTTTTTTTAAAACAAAACGTTATATCTGAGTTTCTCAAAAACAGACAGACAAGCAGACATGACTTCATGCTCCCTCCACCCATTCAGATACATTCCATGCTCCATGAGCTGTACCCTGTCTCGGCTCTTCCCAAAAACCTGTGCCGTTGGCGGCGTAATGCCCCAGTAACTGCCCCAGTAACTGCCCCAGTAACTGCCACTCGGACTGGCTGTTATCTGCCCCCGAACAGTTTATTTCTATTTGCTGCTTTGGTGCCATTGGCTCAGATTCCTGTTAGATCTGCGAGGCGTCGGTGATTCCTAAGGGTAAAACGATTCACTGTAAAACCAGGGCTGACCGTCTTGTATTGGTGACAGAGGCAGAGGGCTCCCGCAAGGCATGCTGGGATAGCAGATGAATCAGTGTCCTCATGAGAGCATTACCCTTCAAGCACATTCTGACCCGCTTAGTACCCTGCTCTTCCCACAATGCTAGAGGAGACAGTGTCTTGTAGCTTCTTTGAGAGGTTCTTTCACCCCAACCTACAGCCCCTGCCTCTTTATACAAAAGAGCCACCGCAAATGTATGAATCGAACAGATTTGAGTAAAGGTTTCGGTTTTGTTTCCCTGAACCTGCAACCATACAGATTCAAAGCCTGAAACGGCCAGGGAGTAGTTTCTTCATCCCACACAGAACCTGCCAGCGGGGCTGGGGGACATTGAGAACTACAGTCCCATAATCCCATAAACTGCCGTGGTTGAAAATGGACAAGAAAGCGGCGCGAAGAGCGAAGGTCGTGTTATGTCTGTGAAGGCAGAGCCTGCATCGGCAACTGAGGGACCCGCCCTTTATTGTGGACTCTTACAGAAAGAACAAGGAGAGCAGGTCATGTGACCGGTCATGTGGCGTCGGTCCATTTATTCCGGCGGCGCCTGGAAGAGTTCCAACCCGGGGTGGCCTGACCGCAGCCCCAAACGCCGCCTGGGGAATCAGCTCTGTGGCACTGAGGTATGCAGGATGCTATATCAGCTTTTTTTTCAGTGGAAATGGTGCGGTCGTCTGTGTCAAGATGCGGGCCCCCAGTTGCTTGTGCCATGGAGGTGGACCTGGGCCCTGATGAGGGGGAGGTGGGAGGGTTGCCTGTCTGCTTGGGTTCCACACGTGGAGTTAGCGTCAGTCGCTAACCCCCTCCGCAAGCCGCTGCCGTACAGAACCATGTGACGCCACCCTGGTACAGAGCCCTGCCCTGTCGCCGCTCCTGCTGCTCACCCGTCAGCCACTAGGGGTCGATATGCAGACTCTCGGAATTTAAAGGACCGGAGTGGGCAGTCAAGCCTCATGCTACTCAGGTGCTCAACAGAACGACTTACAGCTCTCCTTGAAGTATTTAGCGTCACAATTAATAAGTCAATTAACAAATTACCCAACTAATTAATTGAGCTGGTAAAGTTACATGTAGAGAATCTGCAGGCCACAAGTTGAGTTTCCCTGAACTGGAGGCTTAAGTTACTAATCTGGAGAAAAATCCTACCTTGTCCAGGGTGAAAATGGTGCTAATTTCACGTTAAATACACAGCGGCCTGCCCTCACCAGGGCTGACTGATAACATTTAATATAGCATATCCTTTAACCAAACAATGGGAACTTTATTCCTGTTCCTTAAAAGAAAATTCTTCCTCCTTGCTGGTTCGATTTCCGTACAAAAGCTCAGCATTGAAGATCAGGAAAAAATGATCATTTTAAAGATCATTTGTGATATGAAAGTGATTACTTGTCATCGTTGACACACCACAGCACACAAAAATTAAATGTGTCCTCTGCATTTAGTCCACGTCTAACATAGCAGGGGGCAGCCATTATTTAACATCTGGGGGGCAGTACTTTTCTCAGGAGTGCCTTGCTGGTCGGGGATTTGAACCAGCAACCTTCCAATCAACCTTCCCTAACCAT
Organism: Paramormyrops kingsleyae; assembly: GCF_048594095.1. Classification (NCBI taxonomy): domain Eukaryota; kingdom Metazoa; phylum Chordata; class Actinopteri; order Osteoglossiformes; family Mormyridae; genus Paramormyrops; species Paramormyrops kingsleyae. The sequence continues at coordinate 12,002,547 of NC_132801.1, forward strand.
TAGGCCACCACTGCCCATTCACTGCGTTATTGAAATCTAACACAATGAATAATGTGTTACAGGAGTGAAGGTTGGAGAGCAAACTTAGAAAGCAGGCAGAATAGAGTGCATGGTGGAGCCCTGGACCTACAGAGGTCATAATGGAGAAGCAAGGAGGCTGTTTCCACAGTGATGTGGGAATGCAGGACGGGACCTCATGCAGTCGACATTCCATGTCTGTTTCTGGAAACCTGGGGTCTTTGCTGCATGTAAGACTTGCCCCCCCCCACCCCCCCACTAAATACAGGCCCGGTGCATGAAATCGTTCACAATGTTTACAGTGGTTAGCTTAAAGGCCCATTTAAAACAACATAAGAAACTGGTGGTGGGGGGTTAATTGCACAGTGCAATAAAGGGGGGGGGGGGGCGACAAGTTATATAAATCAGTGTTTATGAATAAAGACAGGCCTTCTTTGGGGGGTGTGGTATGCCACACAGGTGGGTTGGTGATCCATCCCAATGGGACCTTAGTATGGGGGGGTCCAAACCTCCTCATGGGTTATACATTCTGCCACATTTTTAAATACTGCAGTAACATGCAAACAACGCTTTACAAGGCTACGATCTTTAAAAAGAATGCTTGACTAGCGTGGCGCTATCGCCTCTTCCAGGAGTGAGGGGCGCAAACGCGGCCCCTGCTTAGCGTGTGTGAGGTTCGCGTCCCCTCCCACTCTCCTCCCGCAGTTCCCCCGGCCTTGTTCTCTCTACTTCTGACCCCCTCCCCGGAAATGTGCCTGGAAGATGGATGGATGTTTGGGCATATGACACATGTGTTTCACTTTCCCAGATTTTATTTTTGTTCCCAGGATCTGGAAGGAAATACCTGCAGAGAAGCTGCTCGGGGTGACCACGCAGGACCCTTACAAAGCTTTGCATCTGCATCTGTCCCGTGGATTCAGTTCTGGCTCTCCTCTCCGGCACAGGTAGCCATGCGCTCCTGCATACTTCGAGCGACACGGCGCTAAGCCCCTCTGATCACCCCCCCATGGTCATAGGTTATAACCGAAACGGAAGGTAGGGAAGATTGGCGCGCCGTCCCGCGGTAGATTACAGCGGCTTTGGATGGGGTTCAGAGGTACTCTGCCGTTAAACCCCCCAGCTGGAGACGGTCACATGCCAGAGCTGAGCTCCCACCACAAACAAAATGAAACATAAAACTAGATTTAGAAAATCAGAGGCGCGGACACACTCTAATGCAGCATGCGGCATGCGGCTGTATAGGAGGTTCGTTTACCACACCTGGCCTTTCGGCTCGTTACCCCAAGATTAACATAAACAGCTTTTCATTCAGTCTTTATTTTCGCTTAACTTCACAAGAGCAGCCTCAAGAGATAACAAATTGATTAACGATGGGGACTCAGTTTGCTGAATTCTCACTGGCTGGCTTTTGTTTTTTTGACGCAACCAAATTAATTTCTCCTTTTTTATTAATATATTTTCTATTTTTAGTCTGCTCGAAAAAAGACGACGCTCTTTGTTCCGACCCTTGTCGTTTATCTGTGTTTATTTGCCAGTTGGTAGGTGGAGGTCTCGGCACTGACGGCAGACCGGAGCCCACAGCGGGCGACATCATCACCGGCCTGTTTAGCTCACTTCCCACTGGCTATTCCAACAGTTCCCATTGGGTTAAAACAGGCAGGACTGAAAGCACACAGGAATCCCAGCCACCGTGGATTTCGAAGCCTTATTAGCCTTACCGTATTTACTCAAATAGGAACTAATGCTGTAACAAATTTTATGGACCGTAGAGTTCAGTTGAAGGATAAAGAAAAGGAGCTCCACTTTCTAGCATCAGCCCTGTTTGCCTATATTCCATCTTCATTCCATCTCATGCTGCGTCTGACTGTCGGTAGACAGTCCAGTGTAAAAGGTGTGTGTTAAATTTCATATGTAAATACTTGTAAATTACACTGAAATAGTATTGCATGACTTATATTATACCGTGGACACACCCACCAAGACAAATCTGCTGTATGTTAATATACTTAGCCAATAAAGGTCTTACTGATTGTGATTCCGTAAAGAAAAGTGTGAAAATGCTCTTTAACCGTCACGAATGTGAATACAGACAGGTGGTATATACACTGGGGGGCACGACAAAAAAATCATCAGATTCTGGTGTGGAGCAGGACCGGCTCAGACCCCCTTAGTCATACCATTTACCATAATTAACCAAAAAAAGCACTGGAGGAAAATATCTCGCCCCTAACGAGCTTTTTTGGCAGGATGTGTGCAGTGAAGGTGATGCCCAGACGCATCATCCCAAAGATCCGCTCTCTTTCCCGAATTCCAGAGGAGTTCGTTCAAGAAATCAGGATGCGGCCCCCTTTTCTCTCCAGGTCTCGCCCCCCAGCAGCGTTCCCGGTGACGACTGTTTTCCGTAAACAAAAAGCTTGTGTTAAAGGACGGGGGGCGAGCCGCCAGCAGCCGGGCCCGTGCTAAACCCTAAACTTTGCATGAAAACTCCAAGTTCCCTTTGAACTAATTCTCATTCAGCCCCCCTGCCCCCCCCTCCCCATCGCTCCTTTTCTCTGGCAGAGGATCCCAGTGTTTATGCATTCGCTGCAATCGCTGGCGGGATTCTAAGGGAGGGTTTAATTTTTTCTTTCTCTCTCTCTTTTTTCATGCAATCTCTTGCCTTCAGAAACCATTAATGCCCATTCAACATCAACATCAAGGCACAGCTTTGATGTGTATTCTGGCAACAACCTCTGCTTCCCTTTCCCTCTTTCTTTCTCCTCCTGCTCCCCCTCTTCCCTCCATTCCTTCTCGTTTTTTTTTTTTTTTCTTTTTTGCCTTGCTCTCCGGGCACCACACAATCAAATAATTAAAGGCATTGTCAAAAAATTATTTTACCTGGCAATTAAATACATTTGGGTGGGGGGGGGGCATATGAAAAGGCGATTTAGAAACCCTGCCGTAGGTCTACAAAGGGAGGGCTGGGACAATGAGGCCGGCCTGCCATGTGAGCTAATGGCCTGTCCAGCGCTAACAGTCTCTCGCAGGCGTGTTTACGAGGGCCGGAGCCATGCTAAACGCCAATTACTACAGCACACAGAGAAATGAATGGGACAGTCGGCGTCCTATTTAACGGGGGGGAGCCGACAGCGACGCCATGTCCTCTACTCGGTTCCTTCTCGCAGAGAGGAGCAAAAAAAATGAAAAGAATCTTAACTACACGTAGAAATTGTCTATTGGCTCCTACCCCCCGCCCGAATTGCTGAATGTGGGGTAATCAAAGATTCCAGATCTTACAGGGGAGGCTTGTCTAGGGTGGGACGTGTCTCTCTAGGGTAACGCCAGGGATCTGGTTGTTAACTGTGTAAATGTACAAGATACAAAGTTTTCTTAGTATTTTTTTTTCATTGCTTCATTGAGTTGCGTCAGAATACCTAAAGAGGTTATAGAAACAAACGGGAACGGGAGCTGTTGGGGCGGCGGTCAGCACGGCCCCCGTCTGGACCAAAGGCACCATGGGGCACGTGGGTCGTCCTCGCAAGTCTCCACAACTTCAGAAACGACTTGCATTCGCCGGCGCAGGCTTGCGGGTAAGACGTGCCACCATGCCAAACTGAATCACCCCCCCCGCTCTTCCCGCTCTTCCCACTCCCCCCACCTCCCCCGCTCACTCTCAAACGCAGCAGGGCTCTGGTGGCTAAATTAATGCTGCATTTATTAATTCTCAGCGAAGGAGCAAATTAAAGCCAGATAATTGAAACAAATATTCCTGAGATTTCCCGTCAGGGTCCGGGGGCGCTTCATTATTCACTGGTATTGTCTGAGGAAGGCAGGTTTCCCGTGCGGCCCAATCTGCCAATTAGCCGAGTGGGCCGGGCCTGGGGGCCCAAAACGCCTCCCCCCCCCCCCCCCCCCCGACTCAACCCAAATTCAGCTCAGCTGAGTCACACAGGCAGCACCGTGTCTGTTTGTAAAAAGTCACCAGAGAACAAATGACAGCTGTCACACGCACGCAGATGTGGCATAACCCAACTGCCGGGAGAAATGAAGACCCAAATGAAACCTGGTGGACTTCCACCACCATCCATCCATCCATCCATCCTCTCTACCTGCTTGTCTTATGCAGGGTTGCAGGGGGTCCGGAGCCAATCGCAGAAGCTGCAGGGGAAAGGAAGGAAATAACCAAGGATGCGACACCAACCCAATTAGGAAATAATTTTCCAGATTAAAACATCCAAATAAATGCCAACAAAGCATGTCTTCCATGTACACAAAGACACGCGCCTCTTCCCCCCCCCCCCCAATAAGATCCATGACCAGATGCCCTTATTCAGGATGTCCCGCAAAGACACGGGACTTTAATCGCAATAACAAACGCATAGTGCCAGAATAAAATGAAAAACGCTGAGGCAGAAGCCCAGCTGAGAAAAGCCATGCGGGCCTTTGAAGTGGCTCCTCGCACCTTTACAGAGAACGGGATGACAAAACAGACAGCAGTGATAAGGGATGAGACAGAACCCAGAAATATGAAGACTGAATCAAAAGCAATATTTTTAGATTAAAACAAGTGGGGGGGGGGTGTCAAATTGAACAAAGGAGAACAAAAGGAATGAAGAAGGTCAAGTATAACCAGCTGAACATTCTGGCCGAAAAAAAGAATCCCTGTAAACTGAAATTCAGTCAAATCATTGTTTCCCCTCTTTTCACCTGCTAATTTATGTAAATCCAAGACTGACTCCAGGCCCCACGACCCTGACCGGGAAGAGCCGTCAGAAGATGGATGGATATACAGCCATTGTATGCTATGAAAGGAGAGTCAGGCATCATCAAGTGCTTATGAACCACGAGGATAATGTTCAAGCAGGACAAGGCAGATGGCTGAAGTGAGGACTGAGCAAGACCCAGGCGAGGAGCAGCAGGAGAACACGAGAACATCAGGATGGTGCCGGAAACCTGGGGAAAATCAACTCGGGGGGGCTCCAGCACAGATGAGACGGCTTCCTAAGGGTCTCACCTGTGATTGACAGGTGTGTGTGTGGGGGGGGGGGGGGGGGGTGAAAAGGAGGGGCACTGAAAGCTCTTCTATTTTTAAACAGGATGAAATGGCCCCATTTAAAAGCAGGACCGAACACCAAGCCACAACCCGGCAGATGGACAGAAGCTTGCCATTTGAACCACCATCAAGGTAAACATCCAAAGGACTAGGAGAGCCTTAGCCAGGCCCTCCTCTCCACAAACGACACGGCCGTTCGTCACCTACCAGAACATACTGGCACATCCACACTCTCACTGCTACCTTCTGTCCTGGCAGTTCGGTGAAGCTGGAGGACATGCTGGGGCCGGCCGAGCCCCACGGTCAGGCCTCGGCCTAATCTCATGCAGGTTAGCCGTTGTGCTGCAAAGGGGGGGGGGGTCCCCGGGTGGGGGGCGATCACAGCGTTCCCGCGCGCCAGAGACACCCTCAGCCCGCTTCCTGTCGCCGAAAGTCACGGCAGCGGACGCCTGGACGTTCCATTCAACACCACACCACACGCAGGACTTTCATTTGAAAAATATAAAATTTTAATAAAGGCTACATCTCTTAATAATTACAATAATTATAGTACCAAGGAATCTTTAAATGAAACTCTTTATATAATGCATAATTTACAGTTTAGATAGAAGAAAAAAAAAGTCATGGTTGAGGGAAAAAAAAAAAAAGATTACAAGATATTAAAAGCATAAAAATATCTTTTCAACATAAAACCCTTCGGAAAACTGAGGGAATATTAGACCCTGAATCAGGGCAACACACGGTACAGACTCCATGTAGGCACAGTTGCTGTACTAATAAAACACTAGCAATAGTGTATTCTCTATTGTTTATAATGCATAAGTACAATATATACAGGTGCTCTGTGTCCAGATACTACACTACAACATACAAATTCATTCATTAAACTGCAGAGTGACTCAAACATTTAGGATGTAAAGATGACTGACAAATAAAACCGACATTAGCAAGAGTTTCAGATTTGCTATAGATGTACTTCGTCTCTAATACATGATCTGACGCGCTCCAAGTCTCTCCTCATAATGTCCTAATCGTTTTTTTTTTTTTTTTAATCTTCTTTTCATTTTTACTCCCCCGTCTTCCCTACAGCCACACCTGCCCCCCCTGAAAAGGCACTGGCCATATCCACTGGATACTGGATACTCCAATCACCTGACAAAAAAAGCACACCAATCAGCAGCGGCCTCCAAGGGCAATACATGTCTGGAGCTGAGGAAGCCGATTTATGATTGGCCTTCCTGGTTTGGGGGGGGGGGGGTTACATTTCCAACAGTTTAAAAATCACCCTTGTTTTCTCCCAGTCATCAAAAGCAGCTTGTCCATCTACTGGACATGGGGCAGGAGGGTAATGACAGTTCAATAAATATTTATAAAACTTTAATCATGACAAAAGCATCATTATATAATACATGTATATATACATAAATGCACGTACGTATGTGCAGACGTATGAACACCAGGAACATAATAAAAAGCACAAGGAGAGCAGTGGCACAGCGCTGGGTTCCGTGCCAGTCCGTCGCGGGTTCCGTGCCAGTCCTCCAGTTAGCCATATCTCGGTGCACTGCAGTCTATTGGTCAGAACAGTCTTGCACATCTTCAGACAGTGGTTACGCTTGTAGTGCTTCCTTCCTGTGCTCTCCTTGTGAAGTGGTCCTCAAGGTCCCCCCTCCCAACATGATCAGATTCCCTTGTTTTACTAAGGCTGGTCGGTTTTAAAAGTCATCTGCTGGGTTCTCCTTGCTCCTGCATCTATGGTACTTCATTGGCTCAAGTTCCTTCAACAGCGTTACATGCCTGCTGCCCATTGGATATATTAACTCTGTTTATCTTAAAATTAAAAAAAATAAAAAATTAAAATGTGGCACCTTCAGGGGGTTTGAAGGCCAGTTCTCCCCTGGCAAGGTTTCCGACAGAGTCCCTCATTCTACATCCGCTGGTCCTCATTCCATTCGCTCCACCTTGCCCAGGATCTTGCCTTCGTACATGGGTAGGACAGCCCCGTCGTCCCACACCTCCTCAAACACTGCCCCGCACTCAAACTCGTCGCTGGCCTTCTTGAAGTAGTACCTGAAAAGGCGCATGGAGGAGAAGAGCCACGTTAAAAATAAACACCGTCAACATTACCCAAAACACTTCAGTTCTTCCCTCTTGAAGCCAGATTTAACTGAGGAGCGGAAAATCTTCTCCGCTCCCCGTCGCCTGCTACACAGGCCCTGGTGCCAGCTGTCCAACTGCAGCTTCCCTTTCCGACTTCGAAGGTGCAATTAAACACCATTCAAAATGAAGACCAGGTTGATGACAGGGTGAAGCTGATGATAACCTTACTGAACAAAGGGGAAGCTTCCACAAAGGGCTTCTCTTCACGGGAAAAATCACACAACAAACAGTAGTAGCCATCCGTGCAGACTATGGTCAGCGGTTACCCTGATTCCACCCTTCAGAAAAAAGAAAAAAAAAACCCTCATTCACGTAAAGATGAGAAAAAGAAAAAAAAAAAACGGACTTCTATCAATTCGTGTTTCATCATCCATCTGCAACCCTGCCACTTCCAACATGCTGAAGATTCCTTTCGGTCCAAAAAGGAGTCGTTCAATTAAACAGCATCTCCATCCCTCTGCCTCTCCACTCACATCTGGCTTCTAATGGTGCCTGCTGTCAGTTGAAGGGTATCCGCTCACAAAGGCTGGAATTTCAGGAGCCTGCACGCCTGCCTGTCACCAAACACACACCGGTTGTTTTCTCTCCATAACTCTTCGATCACCAGCAGAGAACAGAGCGGGAAGGAGGAGAGGAGGCGTTTTCCACAGAGCCCCCTCACGTCTGACAGTTTGGAAACAGGCCCGGGGGGGCAGGCAAGCAGGCTCAAGGAAGGCAGTAATTTAGGCAGAGAGGGTCTTTTAGAGGTCGTGAGGTCACATAACTGGGGCCAGGGAGAAAAAAAAAAAGGAGACATCGGCGGGGTTCATTTTTGTCTTTGACTCTACTGAGTTACTAATGATTTTTCTTCCCTTGGTTTTAAAGGAGGAGATCAGCAGGGGAGTTTTAATGATTAGCTTTGTAATGGAAAATGCCTCATTTTTCCGATGTGTGGTGTGCGTTGGAATTCCTATGGCCCACGTTTTTATGGCTAAAAGTTGACTGAGTCATAACGTATGCAGACCACCGTTTCTCTTCGTCTTAATTAAACACAAGTGAGATACCTGGCGTAGCCAGGCCAGGGCTGGGGAGGGGGGGGTCCTGCACATCAGACTGAGCTCTGGGGAGCGGGGGGAGGGAAAAAATATCCGAATCAGCCTGCAGCCCCATGGTTATGCATTTCGCCACATGGATCAGCAGCGCAGGACAAACCAATAAAGCTCTGAGACTTTACATCACAAAGCCAGTCCCCCCCCCATAATGAAATGCTGCTCAGAAACAATACCAAGTTCTACTGCTAGCCAAGTGGGACTTCGCAAATAAAACCAAATAAAATAAAAGTTATATTCTGTATAATTATAACCTTATTCTCAGGGAAAAAAATGTCACATCCTCCCCCACAAAAGCTTCAAACAAGAAACACAACTCTTATATGATTGAAAGACAAAAAAAAAAATGAGGGGGGGGGGGTGTCTTTTCCATTCGAACATGTTTTATGTGGCAAGGCTTTCTCTTTGCAACATCTGGCACCAATAACATCTGGCAGCCATGCCGGTACTGTTCTTTGTTGAATTCCTGCCATGTTGAAATTAACCAACTCCACACATTTTCTGCTATTAAAGCCATCAGCTCTAAATCTATTTCTCTCTCTCTCTCTCTTTTTTTTTTTATAAAAAAAGCAACATACGTGATTGAGGCGTGACCATCTACATGCTTTCTGTAGCTGCACTCAAACTACCGGCCACAATCTGGGACCTCATGGGAGAAGAGACGCGAGGTATTTCGGAAATGCAAACAGCACCACATGTAGTGAGCTAATATCACTGAAGTGAGTAGAATGGGGTGGAGGAGGGACTCTTGCCTGCACTCATTATGTAAAGGAAATGAAGACACCTTATTTCCTGTTCTCACAAAAAAAGAACGTGTGACAGATTTGAAGTGAGCCCTCTAGTGTCAAGCCAGTGGAACTACCCACACGAGGTGCCGTCGGCGCGTGGAAAACTACAGCCGCGCATCTTCAGATGAGTGCAGACGTGCAGCAGGATAATCCCTGATACAATCGTGGAAGAATGCGAGCGTCCACCAATCGCGGGGAAATGAAAGCGCCGTGCTTCAAAGCCGTGCTTATTAAGTGTGAGTTACGATGGAAATCAATACCAGATGTCACTGAATCGTTCTTGTTAAAGGCCCTTTCCTTTCTGTACAGTGAAAATACCAGCCCGCCCACTGCTGCTCCGGCTCCAAACACACAAACAAAGTTACTAAAGGTTGTGGTTGGAATTTGTATTTCTTCTGAATTAAAAATCAAAATCGCCATTTCTGCTTGCGAAAAGTACCAAGAATCATTGACAAGACATAAATAGTACATTTTTAAAAATGCACTTTCCAGGAATGACTGAGCAAGGCGAGAGAAGCCATCAAAGTCAAGTATGGGAGGGGCGTGGGGGGGTGAGGGGGTATTTACCTGTAATTCCCTTTTTTGCGGAGCTGCTCCTTGAAATGCCCAAGTGTCAGACTGTGAGTCTTCATCATCCTTCGGTAAGGAATCTCCTCTCCGCAGAAGAAGTACGTCACCACCAGCTCGGTGCCCAGTGCATTGTGGGAAGCGGCTGGCTTCTTTGGCTCTTTCACTCTGCGGGAACGAGAGATGGCAACATTTACATTTATTATTCACAGGACGCTTCTCTCTCAAGTAACTTGCCGACGAGCGCGTCCTGAACGTGACGCACTCCATAAGAAGATTATTAATAAACATCCCCAGGTCTGGTGGAGGCAGCCAGGGCTTCGGCGTGTGACCTCGTGCTGGGAAGCAGCGCCCCCTGTTGATGGGTGCCTGCCTAGACCCTGCACAAGAACTGGTCCCAATAGCCACATGAGAGAGGGGTAACGCTGAGCTGGGGGCTTATGGGGCAGCCAGCGTCCTGTAGTCTCAATCCAGGTCTCTGCAAAAGGTGGGATTGGGGCGCCATGTGTCACGGGGGGGTGGGGGAGGGGGGTGGAGGTCGCCGAAGGGCAGGCCCAAAGTAATTTAGTCTTCTTCATTCACTTCCAAGGCTTTGTAACGCAACTTCAGAAAGCGCCTGCGAGCCCGAGACAGCTGGCAGACTGAAGGTCAGCCAATTAAAAATAAAAGGGCCTGGCAGTCAGGTGGCCGCGGCCCAGCTTCAAACGCGGCCCCGCGGAAGAGACCAAGAGGAAGGACGGAGGGACCGAAGGCGGGAGAAGGAAAAAAGCAAAGGCAAAAAGAGCCAGAGCTAAGGTTGTCCAGGTTGTTAACTGATGTTGGAAGGACTTTGCGGGTGTGTCCGTGAGCAGCTGCCTCTTCCTTTCTCTCATGTCAAATCTTAAATTATTCAACACAAAGTTTTTTTTTCCCCTCCCCCCCCACAGAGAAAAGAACACGGCCAACCGTAATCTCTCTTTATGGCTTTTTCTGAGGAGAGATACGGACGGAGAACAAAGGTAAGAGACGTACTCGTCTGTCTGAGGTCCGGGACAGGAGGCGGGGGTGCTCGCGCTCGGCAACGGCGGCGGATGGCTCCGGTCTCTCTGAAGGCTCGACGCTGAATGCCTGACAGGAACCAAACCACAGATTGTACCGGGGATGAGATCCACCGTCAGTTCCGGTGGTCCACCAGACCTCTCCAAACTCAAGCTGAACAAAAATGAGCCAACCCTCCCCCAGCATGAAGTTAACTGGTGTAACAATTGACCCACTGGCTAACCGTATGGTGACAGTGCGGTTAGTAACTAAGTGCTCATGAAGATGTACGGCAATAACAACGCTAAACAGGTACAGCTAGTTAAAGGGGGGCCTTTTGGGGGGCGGGGTTACCTCTGCTTGGGCGGCTTAGAGACCTCCTCCAGACGACGACAGGCCTCCTCGAGTTGAGCCAGCGTGTTCGGAGGGGGCAGCGGGGGCATAGCAGGGTCCTGGACGAAGGGGTGAGCTGGGTGGTGCGCACGGAGGTGACCATTGCCCCCGCCCCCACCCCAGGCGTGCGGCCGGCCTGGGGGGGTCTTCGAGGAATCCGTACCGTACACCTTCTTGAGGCCCTGGTTGCTGTGAAGGCAGAGTCGCGCGTCATCAGCACTGAAATAGCTATCATCTCTCCGATTTATAGAACTGCTTAATAACGTAAATATTCCAATTGAAAAACACAAGCTATAAGAATCTCGTCTTTTTCACATTCTGTCCATTTGTAGCTAAATTATTCAGGTGGACAGAAGGCATATGTTGAAAATCGGTTATAACCGTCACATTAAAAATAAAGGGCTGTATCTGGACCAGGCCGCCGTGCCCTCGCCCGCTCACCCGTGGGTCTTGTGCTTGACTTGCCGCTCGCTCTCCAGGATCCACTGCCACACGTTCTGCGTGCGGTCCGTACCGTCGGACGGCAGCTGCGGCGGGGCGCCGCCACAGCCCCCGCCGTCGCCGTTGGCCAGGGCTGCCCCCTCGCCAGACTTGCCCAGCCGCTTGGAGAAAGCACAGGGGCGCCTGATGGGCACAGACATGTGTTGGTTAGCGGTGCCACCTGTGGCTGCGCAAGAGCATTGCAGGACTGAAAGATTCCAAATATAAAAATCTGTGCAGTTAAAGGGGATAGACAAAGGAAAATACAGAATCAATAATTAAAAGACTAAAACTGGGAAAATGTCCTAGAGAATTTCAGGTCCCTGGCAGGTCTGGTGATGCCCGTGTTGGGGGTCAGTGTGGGGGTGCGGAGGCTCACCCCAGGCTGGATTCGGCTGGACTGCTGCCCTGCTCCTTGCCGTGGCCGCGGCACTTGTGGTAAGCGGAGTAGTCTGTGATTGCGGGGCACAGACCCTGCACGCGCTGGGCGGCCTCCGCCTCGATCTGCTCCTTGGTCTTGGGGCCGGCGTGGTGATGGATGTAGTGATGGTGCACATGCTTGGTGGGCTGTCGGCCCAGGAAGGCCTTGGCCAGCCCGCAGCCTGGACCGCCGGAGCCCACCGCAGGGCCCGGTGGCAGCGGCTTGGGGGCGACGGTGCCGTTGCGCAGTTCGGGAGAGCGGGAGCGCGGGGAGTGGCGCGCCATGCCGGGAGACTGGCACCCGGGGGTCTTTAGGACCCGGGAGAGGTGCTCGTCCAGGATGGCCTGGGGGTCTTCCTCGCAGGAGCCGGACGGCAGCAGGCCCAGGGGGTGGCTGGGGTGGTGGGGGGCACCGTTTGGCACGTCACCCTCATCCCTCTCCTCCTCCTACGTCGAGGACACAGAGGAGCACGCGGTCAGTGCCGTTAACGCTGTTTAAGCCGGTAACGGAAGCCTCCAGAAATGTGACCAGCTCACATTCACGATGGAGAACGACTGAACACCATCTAGTGATCGGAACTTAAAAAGGCGACTTTCATCCATACTCACGCACATCACAGTACTGCATGCAAGTGCTCAAAAACCTATGCATATCAGAAATCAAGAACTGGAGGCAGTTCTGGAAGTACTCAGTAGCACCGACTGCTCTGCATCCCATGTTGCACTGCAGCAAATTCAGCACAACAGGCAGAATCGGGCCATACGCTCCCCATCGAAGGGGCACAGATGATGTCACAGAGGAGCCGCCCTGCAGGGAGCGAGGTCTCGGGGATTCTCACCTCCTGGATCTGCTGCAGCCGCTCCTCCAGCGAGCTCCTGGTCTCCTGCTCGCGCTTGAGCCTCTCAAGGCGGGCGATGAGCTCGGCGGCGAATGCGGCGGGCTCCACGGGGGTCATCTCTTTGGGCAGGCGGCGTGTCCTCTGCGGGGCGACAGAGGAGAGCAGGCTTGAGTACGGGCCGGCGGGGAAGGGCGTCGGGGGCGGTATGGAGAGCGACGGCGGGACCGGGCGAGAGGGTCAAGAGGAAGCGGTCTGCCGCCCTGCGCCCGCGACTCCGAGCCTCGCGCCAACCACCCCCCCTCCCCTCCTCCTGTGCCCAGCCGCCGCTGGCACCGCTCGCCAACGGCATGAGCAGTTGGTCTCACTCCGAGGAGCCCCTGCTTGCTCCTTCTGTAGTACAACCAAGCCATCAGCGGCGGCTCTGAAGTCAGGAGGCTTCAAAGGGCCCTTGTCAAACATCAAACACACACCAGGGTGGGAGGAACAGAAGCCTTAAATCTGGGAATAAAAGCCAGATATCGACAGGGGAAAAAAAAAAAAAAAAGAGAGGGGGGGAATTAAAAGAGAAAATAAGATGGAGAGATGTGTGTGTGTGTGTGTGTGTGTGTGGGGGGGGGGGGGGGGGGGCAGAGAGATAGAGGAGTCAAATGGTAAGAGATCAGAAGAAGAGGTAAATTATTTCCCAAAAGCACAGTGGGTACCTCTGAGGTTCAGAAGGACATTATCTCTTTTCCCTCCACCTTTAGACTATATGTGCATTTCTTCCACATTTTGCACTCTTGCTTTTTTGATTTGCCCCCCGCCCCCCACCCCCACCAAACCCAGTTCCTCTCATCTCTTTGTAGAGGCGATGAAGACGGAGAAGAAAGCCGCCGGGAGCCCGGTGCATCATGGGATACGAAGCCATCTCCGAATCATGGGGGAAACATTAAAAACATGGGGAAGAAAGCGCACCGGTGGGAGAGAAAGGAAGCCCACAACCAGCAGCGCCCCCCCCCCAAAAAAAAAAAAAAAAAAAAAAAAACTGTCACACTTCCGGTGGAGGGGGCCATGCGGCTTGACGCCTTCCGTTTCGGTTACTATGTCGATACCCAGCCCCCATGGCGTTTAATGCCCGTCGCCCTGCCTGGGTAACAGGGGCAGCCGATTCTCCCTGACCCGGACTCACATGGATCCGGGGGGAGGGCGTGTTGGAGGTGGGGGGGGGATTTCGCGCTGTTGGAAGTTGTCACTTCTACACAAGCTGGCTCCATTCATCCTCTGATCAAAGCACCATCCAGAAGAGCCTGGCTGATTTGGGGGCCCCCACACCCCTCCCCATTTTTACAACCTGAGCCCCCCCCCTCCAATTTCTATGTTTAGCCCGCTGTTATTACTCTTTATTTTAGAGACGCCAACATTAATGACACAAAAACAAACTTTGGTTCATATTTTTCGCAGTCTTGGGGGTGGAGGGGTGTGTTCCAGAAGGGGGGGCGGGATGCTAATTACAACTGTCTTTTATATGAAAATGAAGAGGATGTCAGCGAATGAGGAAGACTACCAAACGGCGTCCTGTCAAAGCAGAACCTCGGGACGGAAAAAAAGAAGGGAAAACAAAACACAAGTTTGGTGTGCAGGAGGAACGGAGGCGACGCTTACGGGGAAGTGGGGCAGCGGGACCTGGCCGTTCATCCGGACGCTCCGCTGCATGTCTCGCTGCAGCTGCTTCTTGGTGCCCATCTTGTATGGAGGGATGCCATCTCTGTTTCGGGGCAAGGGGAGAAGGAAAAAAAATAAAAAATCGAATCAAACAAACTCATCTGGTTAAAAACACTGCCAATAGAAGGGAGGGATGGGAGGGCAGAGGGAGCAGAGCGATGAACTCGGAGCCCTAAAGGGGGCCTCTGGTTGGCCCTCGTCTCCCCCTTGACAGGCGTCCCGACCTGCTTCCGGACCGAGGCGGACAACAGACCACGCGCGACAGGAAGCGGCACCTCCTCGGCCGAGCCGTCGGGGCGACCGCACTTTGATAAGCGTTTAAAGGCGACCTCCTTCCCCGCAGCTCCCAGAATCCCCCGGCTGAGCGTCTCAGGACAGTTAGAGTCGTTTCCGCTGCCGCTGCGTGTGTGAGCCCCCCTACTGCCCCCTTTTCCTGTCAGGATGAAAGGCTGCGGCCCCCGCTACCACGAGCGCGTCAGCGGGACAACGTGCTCCACTTCCGCGGTTTGCCCCCCCCCCCCCTGCCCGCCCCTAAGGGGGGTGCCGGTAATGGCTAAGCGGGACAACCTGACACCAAAACAAACATCCCCCCCCCCCAAATATAGGGACACTTCACCTCAGAGAAGGACTCAAGTGTCCCTCAATTAGATCCTTAAAAGTCACACATAGCTAAACATCACAGCGGCTAACGCCATTATAATGATCGTATTTAACATGGGGGCGGGGTGGGGGTGGGGGGGTTGAGGCAAGACTCCACTGACTATTTTTAAACACTTACGCAGCTGGCCTATGCGGGCCTGTTGCTAAAAGTTCGCCAAACCCGAGTCACTCCCCTCAATAGTGACAATGACAGTAAACAATAATTGCTTATTTATCATTGTAACGGTTATCATTAGTGCAGCGGCTACACTCCAGCGCACTGCCATTTAAGTTGGGCCAATTATCACAGCCCCCCACCCCCCTCTGTTTTTTTTTTTTTTGAGGGGAAGCGTGTGACCTAGCCCAAATGCGGTTTCTCTGCCGCTTTGAAATCTCGCACCCGCGCGCGCTCCCTGCCATCTTCATTTGGCAACGGCTGTGCAGCGCCTCTCTGATCTCTGCAACATCAAACGGCTGGTTTGTAAGATAAGGTAGTGTTTGAAGTTGGCGCAGCGCTGCTCCCCTGCGCCCAAGTAAATCCATAAATAAGATATAAGCCAAAAAAAAAAAAAACCCTTCTCCCCTCCCCCCTCTCCTCACACCCTTGCCACCCCCCCCCCCCCGCCTTTATCTAGAAACGAGATTCAAATTTGTGCCGAGCCTTTTAACTGCACTAAAGAGACATACTAATCAAACTGTTCCCCCAACAAAAGAGGAAACTTCTCCTTTTTTCAGCAATGTGAAAATGGGGTTGGCAGAGGCGACCTCTGTGGAGTCAAACCCCCCCTCCACCCCCCCACCACCACCACCACCACCACCTCCACCTCCACCTCATCGGGGTGCAGTTTCGACAGAACACGCACGTTCGAAACCAAGATCAACGATGTTTACGTCGGGCAAGAAGCCGATGAGATATGGCCGGCTGCACACGGAGCTTCTCAAAAAAAAAAAAAGTTAAGTACGTTTTTTTGCAGATACTAAGTGGTAAAACTGGGAACGGCAAGGACTCCACACGCATAACCATGACAGCAAGGCGGCAACCACACAATAATTAACAACTCATCTCAAACACCCTCAACTGCCAACTATTTACTTTTAAGTGAGTAACCCACCCTGATCTCAGGTTTGCACCCCATGGCAGAATATTAATCCTACCACCCACCCCCGGGCAGTTTAATCATGCTAGCCTCCCCTGCTCGGCCTGAGATGGCCAGCCCTTTATGGTGGCAGAAAAAACAGCACCCCCCCCCCCCCCCAGCCCACCCCCCCACAGAGCCTGCTTTACGGGGTTTCCTATTCACTTGTGCAAGTCATTTTCAAAGCACCCTGGCAGCCTCTCATCCCCCTAAGCTCCCCAAGCCTAACAATAGGCTGAAAGCGATTCAGTTAAGCCTTTCATCCTCCGTGCACTTTATTCCTCACTCCCCATACTCGGGTATGCACTGCTGCAATTGGCACTGCTGTTTTTACAAAAAAAAAAAAAAAAAGGGTGGGGGCGGGGCTTTGGGGGTGTCAGGGTGGAGCCGGCATTGGGCAGGGACCCGGGGGTGTTCCAATCCCAGGTGACCCGTCCTGAGGTCGGGAAGCGAGTGGCCCAATGACACATGAGCTCACCGCGCCGGGCCAGGTAGGCGGAGATCAAACCGGCATGTGACTAAGAGCCCTTTCATTCGCTGCCAGCGTTTCTCAATGAGACTGTCTTAAGGCCCAAGTGACAATTTTCCAGTATTCTTCAATGGAAAACAATTCAGTCATAAAAACAGGTATGGGGGGGGGGGGGGTAATTTTCATACTCTTTAGAGAGAGAAGCAACACCCCCATATAAAATTCTTCAGTAATATTTCACACAGAACTTCAAAAGGCTCCATCTAATGGATTTCCCAGAGTTCCCTCCAAAAGGGACAGAAGCACTAAACAACAAAATCCATCATAAATGAAAAAACACTAATGGCCACGTAGCTAGTAAGGCAGTAGCACGTGCGCTCAGAAACGCTGCCCCCACCCCCCCCAAAGGCCACTGAACACAAGTTCCTGCCCAAAGTAAACATCGCTAACATTATCAAAAAGTCAACGGCTTACCAAGAAATAACTAAACCCCACCAGGTTTGTGCAAAAACCTAAAAACAGGCCTCCTAGAAAAATAAAACCTTAAAAGTATAAATCAAGAGGATTACGTTTAGAGACTATCATTCTCAAAAGTTTCGGTTACATCAAAAGCGGTACGACGAAAAGACATCGGAGCAGGCCGGCACGGGTATGCAGGCGCTGAAAAGCTCGTCGGAAATGAGCGCGCGGCTTTGGGCAGACTAATGAGGAGGAGTTAAAGCCCCCCAGTACCCCAAGACAAACGGGGAGTGCTTCCAAACTGGGCTTAAAAACGCAAGCGGCATCACACGCCTTGTCATCGTTAGCCTGGGGAAGTATCGACTGGTGCTCCACCAGCAGAGCTCTCTAACGGTAAACAGGGCTTCCCGCCGAAACAGCGGCCTGCCCTGGAGCCTTCTCACACTCCTAAATATAACGCTGGGAGGCTGCTGGCCAATGGCTGGCCGGGGGGGAGGTCGCATCTCAGTCTCATTACCCTCTTCAAACAATGATGCGTGAAACGCTACCCAGAGAGGGCGCCAATGGAGTATTAAAAGAAAAAAAAAACAGAAGAGGCGGAAAAAGCTTTCAACATCTGCTTCTAAGAAACCACAGATATACATTGACCTTTGACCTCCATCCAAAGCACATGCCAACCGAGACTCTTCTAGCACATTCCAACCACCTTTTTTTGG
Source organism: Paramormyrops kingsleyae (assembly GCF_048594095.1). Taxonomy (NCBI): domain Eukaryota; kingdom Metazoa; phylum Chordata; class Actinopteri; order Osteoglossiformes; family Mormyridae; genus Paramormyrops; species Paramormyrops kingsleyae. The sequence goes on from NC_132801.1 coordinate 12,020,469, forward strand.
CAAAACAAAAGTGGCACGAGACAAAAGCGTTACAAAGTTACGGTCAGAAATAGTTTTTGCCTTAATTAATGCTGAAACACCAGGAGGCAATTAAGGGGGGGAAAAAATACCTGCTGCTCCCCGCCCCCCCCGGAGCCTGGTGAGCCTGACGTGTTGTATGATCTAACGACAATGTCATCGCGTGGCTCGACACAGCCCGCTCGCCTGACACTTACACGCTGCTGTCCGTCATGGACATGGAGTCGTCCGTCAAGGCGTCGCTGGAGATCTCGCTGTCGTTGGCGCTGGTGGCAGGGGCGAAGATGTAGCCCGAATTGACGTGATAGGGATTCGCCGGGTCTCCATGTTTGTGTGATCTTCAAAAACACAGGGTGGGGGGGGGGGGGGGGGAGGGTGCATATCAGTTTGATGCTCTGCAGTATACATCTATATTACCTCCACTCCTCAAAACATTTGTTGCATAGCAGGTGAGATTAAGTATACATGTAGAGGCCTTTAAACTCCCCAAACAAGGGGCTTTGTGTTCTGCCAGAGCATCTACAGATTTTAATAATCAGAGCCACTTCCACCAGGCTTCAGAGCCTCAGGAATGTGACAACAAGCTCTGTGGGGTTCTCTCCCCCCGCCTCCCTCCCTTTCATGTCCCCCCCCCCTAGCCCCTTGGCACAGGGAGAAGTGAAGCACAGTTAAGTGAGCAGCACAGCTGTGTGAATGGACGACAGCACTGCCCCCCCCCCCCCGATATCTCTCACTGTTTGTCCAAGGCCCCAGCTGCAGCACTTTTCCAGCTTCTGAAGCCTTCGTGGGCTTTTCTTCTTGCTCCCCCCCCCCACCCCTTCCCTTTACCTTTTCACTCTTCATGTCTGTGCACCCCCCCCCCCCCCCATCATACTCTCCAGAAAACCTCCCCTCCTCCCTTCAAACTCTCTCTTTTTGCTCCCCTGCTGTGATGCATTGCTATTTCACTAGTGAAGGGGGGGGGGATGAAAACTTGAGCTTAAAGCTTGGGCAAGGAGTGAACCAGAGAGCGAGCAGGGGAGGGGGGAGGAGAGAGAGAGGGAGAGAGAGAGAGAGAGAGAGGGGGAAGGAGGGCCTCCTCTTTATGAGACTGCCTACTGCCCGGAGAGCCGTGAGGACAGACACAGCATGACTAAAGCCTTAGGCCCCAGCTCAAACCTGACCTTTGGAGGTTCTTGCAAAGAGTCAGGTATTTAGCACAGCTGGGCTCGCATTCTTCCCCTCTCTTTCTTTCATGATCACCCCAGTCCCCCCCCTTCCTGTCTCTCCTTTCCCTTCCCTTCCCTCCAAAGCATGCTTAGTCTCTGTCAGTGGGATTTTTTTTCCAGCAAGGAGAGATAAAAGCAAGTAGGGGAATGGAGAGGGGGGGGGGGAGAGAAAAAGGTTTAAAAATTGTAAGCAAGGGTGGTGGCTGAGAAGCCATGCTGGTGGTGGTTCTTTTGGAACGGCGGCGGGTGGGGGGGGGGGGGAGGGCTTGGGTGGGGGGAATCTGAGCAGTGCTGAAATTAGTTCCACATGTTTCAGATGGAAATTTAGTGACATAAAGAGTTGGTGTAGAGCACAGAGGAAAAGGGGGGGTGGGCCTGTTTTTTCCTCCAAAAAACACTGATCACAAAGTGACTGAAGAAATGCCATCATGTCAACAACATCCCCCCCCCACAATTTGGAACAGCTATATCACAAGACCCAACAACCTAGAGATCTTCAGTCGCACCCAGCATCTCGTTTCCTGCAAGTAGCTTAATCTAGAAGCCCATTTGCTTGGCTGGGCTGGCGTCTGGGGGTGCGCACAGAGTAGCAGGATACTTACGTTTTGTTTCCTTCAGCTAAAGTTCCCCTCATTACCAAGACATTTCATTCAAGCACCCAAAAGTGGGCTGAATCAATGATTTGATATTGCACTGAAGCTAATATTTAGCCACTGGTTAGCATATCCCTATTATTCTTGGGAGGAAGGGGAAAAAAAAAAACTTCACTTCTCTGTAATTGTACCCAGATGTGTTTTTAATGAATGGCCATACCTAGCAGCTCTGACTCCGTAACCAATCTGACGAACAGCCATGCATGAAATCAACAACCGTACATTATGTGCGCCACTGTGGTGGTCAGTAAGACAACATCTGAGAACATATCTTAAGAAATGGGGACGAAATGCTTTCCAGAAATCTCTGGTCCCTCATCTTGCTACAAGAGCTGAATTACACTTGGCACTTTTTCAGTAATGGTGTTTGGGGGGGGGGGGCAAACAAAGTTATTTTCTTCCCGAGCCTGGTTTTTCTGCGACACACCGAACCTACGTGCAAGACACACGTCTCCTCCTTATTTACAATTCTGGGAGAAGGAAGAGGAGCTGACATACGAGTTTGGAATGGGATCACACGCTTTGATACAGCTCAAGCCAGACTCTGTCTCTGAACTCGCGATGCAAGATGAGCCCGCATGCAAGATGATCTGTGGAACGATTTCAAAGCACAGGAAACTCGCACGAGCCAGCAGAGGGCCGCGTGCTAGACACCATTTACTTAAAAGGAAGACCATTTCCATTGATGTTCGCACCCCTGCCAACTAATGCAGGAAGGTGAGAACACAACTCAGCAAACAGACCAGGATTCTATCCCCCCCCACCGATTACCGGAGACATACCCGTGTAAACTACTATGGTGAAAGATTCAATCCAAACTTTAACATCTATATAAGATAATTTCAATGCAAATGATCAAGCCAATTTCAACACCTACAAACTACAAATCCATGCGTGGAATTCTGTGGCAACTACCTGACTTATGAACCTCTTTTAACAGTTAAAAGTTCAACCCAATACAAGCAACATGAGTTTGGTATAGATAAAATAATTGGTCTTACCTATATCCATTCTCCAGCACCTCTGTTGTCCTCATGGACATAGTTGCCCGTAACGCTTTTGCTGATAGCCCAACTACAGAAGCCAAAGCTTTCGCTTTTAAGTCATTGCAACTCCACTCCTCTTCCTCATTCAACGTGGGCAGATAGCCACACATCAACTTGAGGCTCCCTAAGCCATTATGATTAACGTAAGCTGGGTTCTCGCACCCAGTACGCACAAATTCGAGGTATATTTCAGACGTTAGAAACATCTGGTAGGCATTTTCCTCCATCGTTGACTGGATCTCGGTCTGTGCTTGGTCGAACATCGCAGAGTCTATCTGTTGCTTCTTAATACTATCCTTGATGTAGGTTTTAGTAGCTGGCTTCAGCTGTTTGGCGACAATGCTGTTGTTCTCGATGTACCGTTTGTAAATAGCTTTGGCAACTCTGTGCGTTTTGGTATCCTTCAGGTCCATCTGCCTGAAGCCATTGCAGGCGAACCAGAAGTCCAAGGTATCTACACATTTCTCCCGTTCCAAAAAGGTCCTGAAGAGATGAGCACCGTCCTGGTCCCCTAGAAGCGAATGCAACGACTTGGTCCACCGAGCGAGCGGAGAATCCGGAGAAGCGCTTCCTTCAGGCTCTCCAAGTCCATCCTCGTTTCTCCTCGGCGTGGGGCCGGGAGAAGCGACAACAACCGATTTAGCCTTAGTCTGGGGTCTCATCATGGCAAATTTGTTGATATTGTGGCATGGCGTCTCTCCCTCTTCCCCCGGGACGGGAGGGCGAGGGGCATCTTCTCTGAAGCTAGTGCTGATGTGATCCGTAAGCGCCCTGCTCATGGCTCCAGCTCCTGTCTCCTTGTGTGTTGCTCGCCGCCTCTGAGCTCGACTGTAATCTCCTCACTCTCTTAAATCAGCAGGGGAGCTCCTCGGCCCTTGTTCACTCTGAAACAGAAAGTATTGATCTAATCAAAAACAGATCCGCCTAACTTCAAAGGGAGACGTGAAGTAAACAGTCTTTTGGACCCTTACAGACTCTCAAAAAAGCAAGAAAATGAAGAAAGCCGACTAGAGACAAGAACCTCAACTACGTTTATCCAGTAATCAGAATTTCACCAACTCCTTAACAACACTCATAGCAGTATCATCAAGGCACTGCTAAAATAGAAAAAATAGCACCCGAAAGCAACAGAAAAAGTCGTCACCGTGAAATGTTTCTAATCGTTATCTTCGAAAATCTGATTCAGACTAGACACCGAAAACAGGTATTTAATTAAATCGCAGCAACAGCTCCGGATCATTATAAATTAACGCACTTCCCAAAACTACTGAGCTGGTGTTTTATTATTCAGTCACCTGAATAAGGGTCAGGTAGGTATGAACTGCATAATATGCACGAATAGCCACGTCTGGAACAACCTTTATTTTAATATGCAGGTAAGAGAAGCGCGCCCATGCGTCCAGCCATCGCGGATCCGCGCCGCGCTTTGATCGTCAACCCGTATTTCCAGCTCATATTACCGAACACTTTTAACGCACAAAAGCCGTTCGGAAACGCTGGGTACTGTGTACATAATCAACACAAAACGTTACCAAAAAACACACGGCTACAGCAGCGTTAATCAAACCTATGTACAACTGCTAAGCTAATATGAAAGCAGTTAAATCACCACGGACGGCAATCCAAAAGACACTGTACCGTGTTACGGCTCCTGCATTAATAACAGAAACTAGTTTAACAGATCTCTGTTTTACGATGAAATGCAAGGCAAACTCCCGGGATAAAAAGCTAATAAAACAAAATGCAAGCCATTAGATAACACTGCAGACGTGAATATCTCCCTTAGACTCCAAACATCAGATTTCATTGTAATTACCTCTTCTGTTTTATAAACACACATCGAGAAGCGATTAGAAAATAAAGTAAATACAGAGGATTATCTACGCTTTTTCCATCTCTGTAGCGATCCTCGCTTGCCGGCGAGAGCGATAGGCTTTTATTGCTATCGTGGGTAAAAGAAACTACACATTACATACCATTGTGCACCCAGACCGCGGTAAACTGAAAAGTCTATAGACGGTAAAAGCAAAAAAAAAAAAAAAAAAAGAAGAAGAAAGAAAAGAACTCAGGTTTTATGTTCCGTTTCTCCCCAGCAAAATATCAGAAATCCAACCAGAAAAACAATTCCCGGTGAAAGCAGCAATAATCCAACAAAAGACGGGAATGTGAGAGGCGACTGGACGTATTCATTTAGCCCATGTGAGTCCTTAGTGCAAAAAGGATGTACTGATGTACCCCCGTCCCATTCAACAACTGACCCCGAATTACGGAGGCAGTTCTTTTTAGATCACAGGGGGTGTCAAAATCTTGAGGAGGGGGAGGTATAGCTCATCACATACATCCCACTTTCCCCCCTCCCCCTTAGAGACTTGTAATGATACTCAAATGATCAAACCTACCAATAGTGCTCCGGGGAATGACGGAAACACATCCCCAAAAACATCGCTTCCAGTTTACTAACAATTTATCCCGCGTTTCTAATCTTCAGGTACAGAAAAAGATACTTCGCAAGCAGACTTTTACACTTCAAAGTCGCCCAAGAACAGATCAAAGCAGCCTCAGAGAGGGGCCATCGCCGGGATCACACAGTCAACCTTGTTACAACTTACCATCGATCCATGAGTTTTGCGCCTTTGAAAATGCAAAAAAAAAGTAATCCACAGTTTCCACCAGTCGGCAGTCCTCATGCGTGTCTTAGATTCGTATTTTTTTTAAGAGAAGGGGGAATTCAAACGTAACTTTTTTCTCCCCGCACCAAAAAAGAGGAACCCGTTCCCCCTTCTCTCTCCAGGTAGTGTTTCAAGCAGTCATAAGCAAGCAGCAGATCTCCTCCAGGCTATTCCAATACGAACTGGGCTCAGGGTTTAACTGCGGACATCAAAGTAAGAAACCGACAGCCCGGTCCCGAAAGCTACATAGAAAAGAATAATTCCCTTTCGCGCTTTAAAAGCAACGATAAACCTAATGGTTTGCGTTAACCAGACAGTGAACGCAGAGATTATATACATTAATCGTGAGATATTGATAGTGAGCGAAAGTATTAAGAAAACTAGCCGGAGGATTTTTATCTGTAATTTTTGGAACAACAAAGTTGTTACTAAGTTGCAAGGACCTTATCAAAGACTAGCAATCTTGAGCCAACTCCCTGAGGCTTTGGAACGTCAGAAGTAAGTGATCCGCCGCCCCAATAGCATTATCCCTGCAATCCTTCTGTTGCTACATAAACTTTAACGACGCAAGCCTGCCTTCTTGCATATTTCGCAGTTTAACTCCCTAAATCCTGGAGCGTACAAAGAGAACCAGTTGTGAAATGTGACTATTCTGAATTTGCCCAATTGCTTATCGTGTCGAACATACGTTTCATAGATATGGCAATTGCAAAAATGTGATCATAAACGCAAGGATGATAGCTATTAATACAGTCACAACAGTAAAAAAAATAATAATAATTTCGGGCTATGTTCAACAATGAGACTTTTTTTTTTTTTTTTGCAGAAGTGCAAATACCTTTAACGCGCAATGACGTATGAGCAAAACAATTTTAACGTGGATCAGAAAGAAAACCAAATACCACAAACTGGATTAATTAAAACTGGATCACTTAGGTGGGAACCTCAGGACAGGACAGAAACCCGGTTTCTGCATTTTTTAAACTCAGGATAATTTTCCAAGCGTCACTGTTGGGATCTTTAAGGGAAGATGAGACACTCATCTTACTTCATAATACTTCAAAGAATATATTGTTCCTTTGATGTCAAACATCAACTTTAAAGACTAAGATATAATTAAATAAATTAATTAAAACGGGATAATAACGTGAGTCACATTTGGTAACACGTACTGGACATGTTAAATAAAGTATGGTAGAAATAAAGAATACTCATTCATTTGTCATATAGTCACTGCAACACTGAAAAAAGAAATCAGTGGTAAGAATGGGGCGTTATATATATATATATATATACACACACAAACACACACGCACAAAACTATCATCTCCTACACAAGCTACTGTCATCATTTGGTGGTTGATTCCTTGCTTTTTCCTTGGGTAACATTGATTGTGGTATTTCACAATCATGGATGTAGGCAAGATATTTGCACTGTAACATTCCCCAACATACTACCTTTTATTCACCTGAATGAAACAAAACAATACAAAGACCATATTTGAGTTTTTCTTGAATGGCTAATGCAGAAGGACAACTCAAGACTGCCTCAAGTCGTTATCTGTCTTTTAAAGACAAAATGCAACTCTCTTCTCACGTATCACCACAAAGGGTAATGTCAGCAATAACGAAAGGGAAGGCTGTTACATTAACTGAAAAAATGTGATTTAGGAAATACAGGTTAATTATTCTGTCAGACACTATAACTGAATGGGTCCCAAACAATCGCCAGGACCATGAGACACTGGAGAATACTCCCAGTTGCTCAAGCTACCTTATTTCTGCATGGTACACACACACACACACACACACACACACACACACACACACACACACACACACACACACACACACACACACACACACACACACACACTCTTACTCAGTCTTTGTTTGCCATTGATACATTTGTCATCATTCATGCTAACTTATATTGTAATAAACTTGTTTTTATGCAGTCAGAGTTGGACTGAAGTATGTAAACTGGCTTAGAAAAGAAAATATTAATGTGCACAAATATTTTTATTTGGACTTGAAAGTTTTGAGGCCACGTTCACGATGCAAATGCAGTCTGTTGTTAGACAACATGTCTGACATGAATAATGACAATAATGAAATTTAAAGTTCCTTGTACATCAGCCAAGGAAAACCACACTCAAAGACTGCAAGTCAAACATTATTGACATTGTTATAAAGGCAGATTGCTCTTGTAGTGTATCGCCCTTGTACTCCAGAGCCCAAATCATTTTAATTCTGCGAAAATACTTATAGTTGAGTCCTTTATTTGCACTTTGTATGATGTCAGAGAGTTTTTTTTTTCTATGCATCTAAGAGCATTGCCTAGCTAAAATGCTATTTCTCAAGATAAGGCGATCTGGGTAAAGACAAGTGACTATGGGTTCGATTCCTAAACATGGTTGTGCAGTTCTGAGCAATTTCCATCGGTACAGTCTGTATAATTAAAATATCTGGTTATATAAAAGTATATTGTATATATGGTAATGATAAGCTAGTTTCTATGGATAAATTGCATATAGTTGCAGTCATGTAATAGTGCAAAATTGCTGTAAACAAAGGCATGTAACAAGATGGTGCGTGAGTAGAACGAGAGGTCGCATAATGATCTGCATATAGCCAGCATCTCTTTTCAGGGTATTCAGTCAGTGACAGTCTCTGAGATGGGGAAGAAGAGACTGGCAGGTTCCTGTCAGGTAACATCACTTACTTATACATGTAATTTTTTTTTGTTCAAAATCCATGGCTGGGCCACCATTCTAGCCTAAAGATATCACTTGTAGGGTATAGGATTGGAAGGAAGTTACCTAATGGTGTATAATACCTGCAAAACATGGACATGACAGAATGGGAGATGTCATACCCCTCAGGCTGGACCTAGCATCACACGGTGAACAGTATGGAACTTACAGAAGAAACAAATAATAATCTTCTTTGCAGAACAGATATATGCAACTTACACATCTTTGTTACTTATCCCCTAACAAAGCCTTCATAGCCTAAGCTTGGTAGAGAGAAATATTTCATGTTCCAGGCAAAAGAGAAAGAAAAAAGAGAAACTGTTGCCCGAAAGCTCAGTCCCATCACGGTGAAAGTCCTTAAACTAAAAAGATGTTAAAGTTACTCCATAATGCATAGCACCGCTAGCAACTGTCATGCAGCACAAAATGTACTGTGATGCAATTATTTGCAAACAGATGATTGTGGTATTTTGGAGTCCTTTTCCAGGTGTTTACTACCCATCTGTGACTACCTACCTGTGACCGCATCAAAAGTCCCTAACTGGGATAATGATCTGGTTAAATGCAAGGTAACTTACCTAGCAATGATGCCCTTAGATGCAAATTATTTCCATGATGTGCTACTTCTTAGGCAAGGCAATGGAAGTAAGTTGGTAAGATAATTGTTTAACTATGACCTCTGCCTTTGAATACTATTCATGTCACAGTTTTTTTAGGCATGACATTCATTTCTGCTGATACGAAGTATGTCCTTATTAAGGTTTTCAATGCAAATCCCATGGCCCAGGCTAAACCACACTCCATTAAGCTGCTCCTTTTTGATGGACTGATGTCTCTTGCTTGGACTGAGAAGATGCTTTCCCAAACCCTTTTCTAAAATGAATGTTACGTTCTTATCTGAAAAGCATGGTATCAAGTATGTAGATTTGTGAGTGAGAACTGCTTAGATGTCAGCAGAACATTCATATGAGCTTGGAAATAAGATACCCCAAAATGGAAAAGTTCTTTAGAATTAGAGTGCTGATCACGGCCTGGTTCAGTCTCAGATGAGAATAACCTGGAGAAACTACATCGAAATCCCTTAATTAATTTGGGAAAAACTCAAGACCAGGGGTCACCAACATGGTGCCCGCGGGCACCAGGATGCCCCAAGGACCACATGAGTCGCCCGCGGACCTGTTCTAAAATTAGCACAACTCACCAGTGAGCAGCATCTAAAATTTAATTTTATCCTGTTGCTATTCTTCTTTAATCACATTTGCATCTATACAGATTTGAAAATGGCAATATGTAAAAAAAAAAAGCATTTAAAACATGTTTTAAACTGAGCAAATTTGTTATTTAAGAAGAGTGTATCAAACTGGTAGCCCTTCGTATGGCTCAGTACCCGTGAAGCAGCTCTCAGTTTCAAAAAGGTTGGTGATCCCTGCTTAAGACATTTAGAAGACCCGTAAACTAGATTAGGATTTCTTGGTAAAATGCTATATTGCAATAGACTAATCAGTTTCAATAGAATCAAGGCATTATAACTTTATCTTTTTTTTTTTTTTTAGTAAATTTTAAAGTGTTATACAGTCAATGTATCTTTTTGTGAATGTTATTCGAATCATTGAGACAAATGCAATGGTCCTTCATAAATTTATACTTATGTAACTTCTCTGTTTCACTATTTTAAATAAAATTTTGGTATCTGTTATAACATGAATTATGTTTGTCAATGAGTGACAACATTTTCACAGGGTCAGAAACAGTGTTCAAATACAAAGACACCATTATTCGCTACTTTATTACTCTGTATGAGGTTAACTCTTCTGTCGATAGACCTTTTAAGTTATATGACTGAAAGAACAAATCAATATTATTCAAATACTATAACTTTAACTGACAGCAATGGACAAATAAGATGAGGAAACAAAGAAATTACCTAATATCAGTGACTTAAAAGGATTCTTAGGGGGACAGTTGACATATTTGACCTGTTTAATTTGAAGCTTAACTGTACATCTTAAATTATATGACACAATATATATCATGCAATAAATTATGTCAGATAAATATATATATATTTTTTTGCAGATTTTTGGAATGCATGCTGAATTTGGACTAGATGCCTTGCTATATAAAAAGGACTTGGAAAGTACTTGCATTGTTAGGCAAGCCTCACATAAGTATGCGTAAATCCCTCGATGATGCCTGTCACATAGCACTTTCGTAACTGTGCTATCGATAAGTTATTGCAGCAGCAGGCTTGTGACTGGCTTTTTCAGAGTACTATTCTGCCGATATATAATATTTGGAAGGAAAAAACACAAAACCAAAATTATACCCCTGTATTGACATGCAAGTTACAGATGGACAGGGAATCCTGCTGTAAAATATCTGAATGGACTGATTGATGTTGACCTTCTTTCTCTGTTTTTTACAACCCTTTGTGCTTCCTTTGCTGTTTCGCAGGAAAACCAGGGTCTGGCTATTTGTTGGGCTACAATAAAAAGGGGATAAGATCAGGTTAATGAGGCCGGTGTGTGTGTGTGCATGAGTGTCCAGTGGTGGGGAAGCTAGGGGACAAAAAAGCATGTGTCCCATTCCTGCTAAATGGTGCCATTTCTACACACCATAAAAAATGCAAAAAAAACGAGTGCCGTGAATTTGACTGTAGAAGGGTTAGGACCCCCTGATCTCCAGTGAGGTGGCAATATGGTAATTCCAAGCTGGGAATGGAGAACTCTTTCATTGCCCAGTCGGTGTAATTCACAACTGCATGTAAATCCACAATCATTGACGAGAGAGGGGTAAAGATTTAATCTAGCGAATCTCCACTCGGACAAATGTAATATTGTGTTTCGGGAGCGCGGGGCGGCCGCGGTGAAAGCTTCTGCGTCAGCGTCACCACAAACAGCAATAAAATGAATCTGAAAAGTGTGTCTGCACTCTTTGAACCGGCCCTACGATCAGTTACTGCTCTCAATTATTGCATTGTCCACTTCTCCTTTCAGCGCAGCGCTAAACTCTTAGCCGTCTGCTTTGAAGTGATTATCCCTTCATCTCAAGCCAGACTGAAGAATTTTTGAAGGACAATAGAAAATGAAACCAATGGGGGGAGGCTTATGACAATTATCGGGGGGGGGTTGGGGGGGTCCTTGTGGAGAGGAGAGTGAATGTCCATTTCTTACCGACCCAAAGTAAACTGGTGGTGGGGGGTGGGGCACCGGAGCTCGGGTTCAACCACCATCAGTAACATCTTTAGTTTTTTTTGTTTTAACTTATGTGTTATAGCCTGTTTTAAGAAAATAAACGCTTATGTTGCTGAAAGAAATGGGGCGACTATGAGTCAATTCTGTAAAAGTAAGTGGGGGGGGCAGCGAAAGGGGAAAGGGAGAGACAAGATGACAGGGAGGGTGGGGCTGGTGATGGTGGCGGGGGGTGGGCGGGGGGTTCTGAGTCTCAGGGTGAGAAGAGAAGGAGTGCAATTGTCAGCAGAATCAGATGGCATGCAGGCAGCAGGCGAAGATACAATTAAAGTGTGGAGTTAAGACGCCCTTTGAAGTTGGACATGGTGCATAACACCCTTAAAGTGAGAAAAGGCTACCATTCATCGGCTTGTTATGGGCCGTTAAGAGGATCTAGTTAAAAGGGCCAATTTGAGAAAATAAACTTTAATTTCAACTTGAAATAGTCTCTAAATAAGGATGGAAGTGGGCAATGAGAAAAGCATCAGAACTGCAACATATTCTGATTAAAGTTATTTTCGCTTTGGGGGTTGGGTACGAGGGCAGAAAGGGTGCCAGCACAGAAGATTATTTATTGCTCTCTCTCTCTCCGTCTCTCTGTCTCTTTCTCTCTCTCTCTAACTCTCTTGTGTGTTTTTTTTTTTGTTTTAATCCCGTTTTGCGGTGACTTTAAAGTTTAACAATATACAGAAACAATGTCTAATGTGGATGCTAATCCGCTTGGCCACAAACCCTTCACATCTGTGCTAATGAAGCCTTATAATGTGCCTTTCATTTCTTCTCCATTTCTGCATCCATTCTATTCCTTTCTTTTTGTTAGTGCAGTATAAAAACACATGTGAAGGGGTCTCTTTTCAATATTTATTAATGCCCTAAGAAGGACTCCCAGATTACTCCTCTGCATTCAATAAACAGAACCCCGAACCTCGGAGTACAGTAATTAAAGCCAACTGCAGTGGCAATAGTGACCATGTATGCTCTGTGTTCCCACAGTCCAACCAAGAATTCTGGATTTTTTTGAACAGAAAATAAACACTTTGTATCCAACAAGCCAACTTCAAAATAACACTTAAAGGTTTATTCTCCCCTCGGTGCCTATTCTGCTTTGACCTCGAGGTGAACTTACTTGCCAGATATGGAATTTTCACTGAAATGTACATAATGAAACAGTTTAAGGGGAAAATAATTCAATCGATTTGCTTGATGAATGCAGGACAATCGGGATTTTTCTTAAAGCGCCGGCAGCATTACAGAGCATAATTTCCCTAGGCTGTTAGCAAATAGATCACTAAATAGTCGCTATCAGGACTCCAGAATTTGTCATGTCCATGGTTGTACTCGGTTGAAATGTTAATTACACAGTAAAGGCAGGTCAATGTGTCACTGTCAGACTCAAATGTTAGCCATAACATTTTTTTATACCCCCGGAACATTCTATCTGAAGTGAAAACTAGCCGAGGGATGATACTCTGTAATCTCTGATCGTGAAAATATTGCTCCGCTCAGCAGCCTCGCGTCTGGTGCTGATTCGATGCAGTGGATACTAGAGGCGTCTCTCCAGCCCTCAGGACTGAGGCAGCAGCGGTGCCCCCCCAAAGGGAGGGGGAGTGGCTGGGGTGAGGGACGGGTGCGATGGCGCGGCCTTACCGAGCGGGAGACCGGGGATGGACACCGAGGAACGTAGTCACCTCGTCTCTGAGCGCGGCCCTGGTGCGTTATCCGTGCTGCAACGAGATGGAATAAATTAAACCGATAAAATCGACTTATTTGAGCTATCATGGGGCCGGAAAAATTATAATGTGCTATAAACTCTCAGGTCTACTATCTGTCAAGATCCACGGGAAGCTCTTTGCGGCGCAACGTTACGGTGGTCACACGTGCTGCCAGCAGAGGCTCGGGCTCCTTTATCTGCTGAGTTTTCCAGATTCCTAAGCGCATTAAACTTCAGGAAGTCACAGCTGACCGAAAAAATTATCAGCAGATACATACGATGCGGTATGAAAATAGCAGTGTCTTGACAACAGTCTTTTTTTTTTTTTGTAGAGCTTCTAAAAAAGTAAGTATCCATTGAATTTGTTTGAATACTTCTTGAATACTGCTGCAAATAGTAGTACTGCCACCAATACCATTACTGCTGTTACTAATAATGATGATGTAGGAGACATTGGTCTACATTTTCTTCACCGGGCCCATTGTGACCTCATGTGTGCATGGAGATGCTGCGGCTGCCTATTAAAAATTCTTCTGTCTGCAGTCACCTGTTTATTCTCACCGGCGTTGCTCCTGAAATATCACTACAGAAGCTGCTGATGCGCCTTTGACACCCCCCCCCCCCTCCCTTTTTTTGAGGAATGCAGTTCCACTTTATTCACGGGAGATTTCGCAAACCTGAGACAGGTGCCTCTTAATGTTCCCAGTCCTGTGTTCCTCATCCCCCACAATGCACTCTTTCTTGTTCCACTTCCTGGCGACACTGTAACTGGCGCATTCACGTCGGCGACTATCTTCCCCTTTTTTTGCGCCCTGATAATATTGAGATAGGGGTACTGTACATGTGAGCTGGGATTACCAGGTTTACTCGATGGACTGTGACCCCAAACCTCTCTCCCCCCCCCCCCAACTCCTCCCCCCTCATCCAGTCAGCTGGTTATTTATTTCTGCAGCAGGTTTCTTCACTAAGCGTAGCCCGTTGGAGATGAGACAGCCACGGTGTGGGACGGGTGGCTGGTGTCGGGTTTATCTCGCCACTCCTCCGCGGTGGAATCGGTGCCGGGGCTGAACTTCAAAAAACGCTCCAGCGCGGAGAGAGTGAGGAGCGGGCGACAACAAAGCCAGCCTGTGCTGCCACACACTCATCTCTGAGCTCGCAGCGAAGTAAGGGAAAAAGTGTGAAAAAGGGAAAAACACACACACACAGAGAAAGGCAGGGGGGGAAATATTCACCCTGCTCATTCAAAGGCAATGAGAAAGTGATCCGACCCAAAATAAGGTTGCAAACTGAGGTTTTGACCTGCCGAATGAAAATGCATTTTTGAGGCTTTGTGGCCAAGTTTGCAGTTTGCAGTTGCTTCTGACAAAACTCGCCTTTGACATAAAAAAAAAACCAATTAAACATATGATGAGTTTGCAAATCGATTTTGTGTCTTATTAATTGCAGTTCACAGGCCCCCAGACTGTGAGACAGTAGGAGAGCAAAGGCCCATTTTGTGTTCTGCCATGTCAGGCATTTAGGGAACATCCTCATTAATAACAGGCACATACATCGATGCAGAATGGAACAGGATGGCGTGGAATCGACAGCCAGATGCCAGTGGTGTTGAAATGTGGGAACATATGGACGAAGAATTGAAGACGAAGAATTGAATTCCCCATGTGAATTACCTCCCAGAGACGCAAAATTGTGTTTAGCAAGTGAATAACCACCTCACCCTCATGATCTTCCATCTTTTATTATTTTTAAGTAATAATTTGGTAACACCATCCATGAATGCCATATTTGCAAGAATCTATTAACACATTCATAGCACATTATAATGCATTCATAAAGCATCATAAACATAGCTATAAATACTCTATGAAAGGCATAACACATTATATCCATGAAGCTCTCATCTATAGATACCTTCATAATACAGTATAAAGCATCCTTAATACTTATACCGACCATTACAATGCATTATGAAGGTATCTATAGTGCATTATAGATAAGGGTGTCATTGGAGTTTATGAAGTATTACATTTAACACTATAATGTCTTATGACTCAATAGAAAATGCTTCAATGTTTTATTAATTCTTATACCAACCATTATAATGCATTATGAAGGTATTTACAATGCATTATAGATGACAGCTTCGAGTAAAGTGTTACCAATAATTTTAATAATGAAAGTAATCAAGCCCAGGGCACTACTGGGACACTTTCCTAAGACCGTGGACATAAGATTGAGTCTGAATACCAAACGTGTAAAATATCAGCCTATTCCCTGCCTTGCACACTTAGCTTCCAGGAGAGGCCCTGGACCAGGAATAGGACAAGTGGGTACAGAAAATGGGTGGTTGTTCAGTCATTCTTGTGAAAGGTTTCTCCGACTGGCAGGGAAAAGGGATGTAAAAAGCAGAAACATACTGTAACATAAGGAAACGTGACATGTTGGGGGGAGCGAACGCAAGACGAAACTCCACCCCCTACCTCTCAGGGGCTTGTTTTAAAATGCAAATGAGTCACCCGATCGCTGATTATCCCTGTGGCCCACATGAAAGGAGGGGGAGGACAGTTGGCTAATTTCCTCCTCTGACCTTTTAACTCCTGCTTGTATTTCACACAAACTTTGATGTCTGGGCACAGCAGCTTGCAGCTTCCAGTAGATCTACGGTAACTGGGATCCACTCATCCCTCATCAAACAACAATACTGAGGCCTAAAATGGGACAAAACAAATGATGTTTTTATAACACTTTATGTTTTATAACATTTAAGTCAAGGGAGGTGATGCTACTATTATACAATTCCTTGGTAAGACTCCACCTAGAATATTGCATGCATGCTTGGTCACCATACCTTAAAAAGGACATCGCTGCCTTGGAAAAGGTTCAACGTAGGGCTACGAGAATGATTCCTGGTCTTAGAGGAATGTCTTATGAGGAGAGGTTAGCTGAGCTGAATCTGTTTAGCCTTGAGCAAAGGAGACTAAGGGGGACATAATCCAGGTATATAAGATTCTAACAGGTCTGGATGCTGTTTAGCCAAATGGCTACTTTAATATTAGTTTAAATACTAGAGCTTGTGGCCATAGATGGAAATTAGTGGGAGAGCATTTTACACTGAATTTGAGAAAACACTTCTTTACACAGCGTGTAGTTAGAGTATGGAATAGTCTTCCTGCTAGTGTAGTGGAAGCTAAAACCCTGGGTTTCTTTAAATCAGAGTTAGATAAGATTTTAACAACTCTGAGCTATTAGTTAAGTTCTCCCCAAACGATCTTGATGGGTCGAATGGCCTCCTCTCGTTTGTATAGTTCTTATGTTCTTAAGGTCCCCTCTCCCCAAAAACTGTGGTCCAGTTTCTTAACCACGGCACTGGGCATCTATCATTGTCTTGTAAAGGAAAAAAAAAGAAGACTCTAGCCTGCAATTATCATGACCGGGTTGTGACACTTTATATATGCAATGAACATAAAATGTCATGCCAAACTGCAGGCAGTAAAACAAGTCGGTAATCAAGGGGATTTTTTAAATCAATACACGTCTTTTGAAGTTCTCAGTTAATACATGTCTTAAAGATAAAGATAAACTTTATTAATCCCAAGGGGAAATTCTTGAAAAATGAGGCATGTTACGCTACAGCTGGCAAAAGCCAGAACCCATGATTGGACCAGGGACCTTTATATCTTTAACACTGAACCCTGCTGGCACAATGGGCAGCCGTGCCAGCAGGGTGTGATCGTGTACCTCGTGATGGACTGGTATCCCATCAGTGGTGTCCCCTATGTTGTCCCCTATGTTGTGCCCTACTATGTTGTCCCCTATGGTGTCCCCTATGTTGTGCCCTATGCTTCCTGGAATAGACTCTTGACTCACCATGTATGACCATTGCATAAGCCTGGGGTGGCCAATCTTTTCCGCAAAGGGCTGTTGGGTATGCAGGTTTTCACTGCAACTCCCTAATTTGATTACTAATTAGTGGACTAATTAGCTGAAGATTCCTCACACCTGGGGTTGAACAGCTGACCTAAAGGTTATCCCAAAATCCTGAATACACACCGGCCCTTTGCGGATAAGATTGGCCACCCATGGTTTAAGCAATTGGAACATGGATAAATGGAGACTTAATTCTGAATTTGGTTAAAAAATTTGTCACCTGGGTTCAGTATAGATTTCCTGAAATATTGACAGTGGACTTTAAAGCCACATAATTATTATACCCATTTCAAAGACAAAGGCAGACATTACTTGATTGTCACTTTTGTAAACAAAATTGTAGGTCACCCTATACTTGCGGGTTGAATCTGCTGGTTGCTGCAGCCTTAGTAACATGTATAGAATTACACGTCTTTCCAGTGTGGACATGAGCACACAAATGATGTAACTTCATAAGCCTTCATAATTGTTGATAGATTCAACAATCAGCCACATGCTTACCTTAGTTTATTAAACAAATACTCTCTAAATATAGCCAATATTATTGCATTTCCACAGTTTCTGAATTACAGATGTTGGAGATAAAGCCAGTTGATGGATATTTTACAGTCAAGTGACTTCATCCAGCCTTGGGGAACCTACAAGGAAGGTTCAATCCAGAGAGTGAGAAGCTAGTTCTAGCATTGTAAAGCATTGTGTTTAGAGTAAACTCTCCCTCCTTGTTCCAGCTGCAGTTTGAAATCCACGACCACCCATGACCCTCTGCTGCAGAAGGAATATGTAGCATTCCTGGTACTGACCGTGCCTGTGGGCATCCCTCTCACACAGCTCCGGAGAAATTAGCACGCGTGAGCCCGTCTAGGCCTTCAGAACTGTGAACTCCCTGTTCCTTGCCCAACAGTTTCATTGGCTGTTGCAGGGCTCTGGTTTTTGGGTTGAGCTAATGTTTGTAAGTGCACAGGCCTGTGCCCTGTTTGGACTCTGAGTGTAAGGGGACTATAATGATTATTGATCATCTCAATTCATCTCGTTGGATATCAAAACTGTAAATGGCATTGCTGAACAGGGAGTCCCATCGCAGCGCTTAAAATATTCTAGCTCTAAAATGCGAGGCCGACCTGTCCACTCTCAGAGCAGGGCTGCCTCATTAGCGCCGATGAACAGCGTCCAAGTTCGCTGGCTCAGGGCCACGATCCAAATTCCACACAGAAGGGCCCGTTCCAGCCCCACCCGGCTCGCATAAGCAAGACCCAGAAAACGGCCCGACGGGCTGATAAATGCTTGCTTTGATGGAAAGGTACATTTTTAAAACTATGCCATGGATACACATGTATAACAAATTCTATTTCAGAAGCATAAAAATATTCACTATGCCATATATGAGCAGGGGCGGATTGAAGGGGTGTGGCCATGGCCACTGCAAGTAAATATGTGCCCCCCCCCCCTTGAAAAATAACTGGCCCCCGATGGCCACCACAATCAAACTTTTCTGTAGGCACCACTGTACACCAGCGTCAATAACACTAACAGTCCCACAGGACTGGACTTGGTCATTAAACCTAAACGATTCTTTTGCATGCACGTTTTGTGTTCTTAAATGTCTTTACCAACTTTAGATTGTGAGAGCTGAAGGACAAAAACTCAATGTATTCTATAAGAGATGACATAAGTATGAACTGAGGCATGCAATATTAAAGTACTTTATTGCAGATTTGCATGTATGTATGCTCGGGTACAAATGACGGTGGACAGGGGGGTGTACACTGAACAGCTTAATATGTAAACACAAAAGAAGACACAGAGAGGAATGGAAGACGGGCCGGCATGCTGAGATGGCGTGGAAGGTGCTGGGGATGAGTATCCAAAGACACAAGCGTTAGAGGTGTTACACCCCTTCTGTCCTCACATGTGCCCTGATGGGTCTCCCCTCCCTCCCATGTGCGGACGCCGATGACGTCCACTCTGGTCACCTGAGGGGTAAGAGCACAGCAGAGGCACAGGCAGGATGGTTAGACTGGTGGGACTTAGTCACTATTGGAAAAGAGTGGGTATCGGAACCTGAGCCCTTCTGAGCTGACGTCTCAGAGCCCATTTTTGCAAAGGTCTCAACCATCCACCGAAGCCTCAAGGTAAAACAGGAGATTATAGCAAAAATAGAAACTAACTAGATACCCGCAACCCCAGCTGAAGGATGGAGGAAAGAAGGCCCTGGCAGCAGGGTTTTGATCTGAAGGTTGAGTAGGACCTGCTGTTGGACCCATGAGTCAAGCAGTAAAATTGAGTTCCTTCCTGCCTCTGACCATTTCTCCTCAGATGAATGATGGGGCTTGAATTGAACCTCTCCAGTAAAATATTCAGCTGGATAAATGGGTAAAATTACATGCCACTTTTCATAAATGCTATAGCGAAGGACAGAATCGATAATGACAGTAGGGTAATTACAGTGTGGTGTGTGGTTGTATGGCAGGCCTACGCGATTCCATGCCTGAATTAGCTCATCCTCCTTCTTGATCACTGCTGCCATCGCAGTCTCGCTCACTGCTCATGGGAGTTTTACTTGCACAAAAATGTTTTGAGTGAAATAACCAATCAGATTCTAGAGGTTGTGGGATCAGATGTCTTTATCCCGCCTCCTTTAGTTGTTTGGACCCACCTCCTCTACAATCTGATCTACATTTCTCTGAACCAATCATTTTTCTTTCTGTCCTCAGAACTTTTTTGTATAAGTACAACTCCCAGAAGCTCATTCACTAAGCAATCGGGCTGTAATTTAAATGTGTAAGTCAAAGTACTAAGTATCAGCTCCGGAAAGGGGAATGTGAGTGTTCCTTCTGTCTAATGTTTTGTCTTTTTAATTCTAGAATTTTTTAAAGTGGGGGGCATTAGAAGGGCCATAATTCACACTGAGGAGCCAACTTTAGCATTAGGCAATGATGTGCTTTGAATTGGTGAGTGACAAGGGAGGAGGGTACTGGAGGGGCCAATCAGCTTTCAGCTGGGGCCAGTGCCCCTGTGACCTCACCTCTGTATATGCCCCTGAATGAAAGCCACCAAAGGGCAGTTTCGCACCAGGTGAGCCATCAGTCATCTGTGTAAAATGGCTGTTTGCACAACGGTTTGAAGGTCTAGGCCTGGTCGATGCTCCAGAGTGTGAATGACGGCTGGCTGCAGATATGTTACTCGCCCAGGTTTGTTTATCAGGGCTAGTACCTGGCGTGCCCTAAAGATAAACGCTGAAGCAGCCCCGCCCCTCCCTAATCGCGCAGTGAATGTGCAGTACCATCGGGAAACCTGGCTCCTTCCTAGAGGATCATAAATCACAATCCCGCCACCATCAGCATTTCCTCAGCAGCAGAGCTTCTCCCGGAACCTGGGACCAGAGAAGCCGTCCCCGCATTAGGAGAAGACAGCAAATCCATGCATTGGAACTAAAGTTAAGCAAAGATAGACTGAGGGCACCATCCTTACTTTATACTGCTCAGGCATAAGAACTTTGCTCAGTATCTTGTAAATGAATTTGCATTGCAGTATACTGTAGTTACTGATCCTCTGTTCATTTTGACCTCTCCATATAACCTTACTGTATTCATATCCACTCGCCCCTGAAGCACTTAAAATGAAATAAATAAATGCAAATGAATGTAAATGTAAATATCACAGTTCGGCATTTGAATATCACTCTGGTGGTCAGTGAGGCTTCTTGATGGATGCATGAAAAACTCAAAGCGGACCGCACCACGGGCGAGCGCGACGTCAAAATGCAATCTGCCCTGACTGCATGTCGGTTACGCAAGTGCCATAACAATATTTTTAAAACGGAGACTTTCAGGCATGTGCAAAAAAATGTGCCGCGTTTTCTTCTGCCGCAGAAAAGTGCTGTTTGTGTCAGGATGAAACAGGGCGGCTGACCGAGGGTGGTTGATCAGACAGAGACGTGTCCCGCTTTTAAGGTTGAAAGGTGGGAAAATAACCCCATGCACTTGCGACATTTGCTATCCTCCACAAGGTGCTAGTTCCTGGTAGACTTACCGTCATCCCTTTCCCTCCACGAATACAGTGGGTTCATCCAAAATTGCATACTTGTTTGGCAAAACGTAGTATGCGATGTGAGTAGTATGTCCAAATCCTCAGTATGGATGAGATAACAGGCCAATGGTACCCGGATGACATACTATATCTTACAAAATTCTGAAGTGTGCGACCGACAGACGCTACGCTATCCCATAAGGTGACTACACTGTACTGGAGTGCATGCATACTATTGTCATGCATACATACAGTACATACTACAGTAATAGTTGAGTATTAGGTGTCTAATGAAATTCAGTATGTACTGTGTAAGTACACAATTTTGGACGTGCACAGTGTCTTTGCTCCATACACAACTAGCAACTGAAGTGTCCCAGCCTCCCACCTCCCCCTCAGTACCCGACAGGTGAACGCGTCCTCACCTCCCACTCCAGGTGAACTCTCCATTCTTCCTGCTCAGCAGATCCTCCCTTCAGGCCAAGCTCAACCTGCAGTCAGCAAACACACTGCGTTACATGTGACTGCAAACAAACAGCAGCTTCCAGTTCCTGGTGGCGTTTGGGGGTCAAGACAAAACAGAGGAGGGGGTGCCGGGGCGCAGAGGCTCAGATGGCACCTTGCCGTCCATGTAAGCCACGACTCTCAAATCGCAATGATGCTGTGTACAGCTCCAGTGACAGTTGAACAGAAGCACCATGTCAATTTGTTCACATAAACCCTGATCACTGCACCATGAGGCCGCCTGCACTGGAAGCTGCCATCCCGTGCTCGTAGGGTGGTGAATGTCCCCGCAAGCGGCCAGCCTGGAGTCAGCATCCCCTCCCCAAAAGCGAAATCCATGCCGACGCGCCTCCTCAAACCCGTCTCAGGTGCTGTGCCCTCAGGGCTTTCTGTGCCTCCTGCTGAGGACGGAGGAGACATCACTGACACGCCGTGCTGGTGTCTCTACAACATTTACTTCTTCTTTTCTCTTTTTTTAGTACCAAGTGCTCCATAAACAAAAGAAAAACAGGCGCCAACCATGAAATACAAAAACTGCGGTTTATTGAGATGTTTCTTCTTACTTGACAGAAGAAGCTCATGTTGGACCCGAGTGTATAGTGTTTGCTAAGCAGCTCTGGTATATTGTCTCGCTCATTATATTTTCCCTGAGAGATTATAAGCTAGTTTTGTACTGTTTACAGTTGTAAAATATGTCAATACCATATGATTAGGCATCTACTGCATTGGCGCTCCTCAGAAATGTGGGATGGTTTGTAAATTATGGTAGTTTTTGACAGTCACATGACTTGAGTTCGCATTCTCATTGGTCGGATCTCCTTCATGAGACCCCACAAGCACCAATGGTGACTGTCACTGCTAAGCGGATACTCCTAACCCCCCCCCCCCCAGAACAACTCCCACTCCATCTCCCACCCGAGAGCTGAAACGGTAACCTTTTCAGGTGGTTCTTTTAATGGCATCCTTTGTTCCCTTTGGTTATTCCCGGCCTTCCTGTCCTCCATTGTTTTCTGGGCAGCACACGTGAAATGCTATCTGCATGGCGGAGAGCGCACTCCCCCTCTGTCTCCCGGTACCCCTCCCCAGGGTGCTGGGGAGAGCGGCAGGGGAAGGTGCCGGTGACGTCACCCTGGCCGGCACTCAGGTGCTGCGATGACTTCAGCAGGTGCTCCGCGTGACTTTTGCAGCAAAAAGGGCCTCGGATGTTTTCGCTAACGTGTCACATCAAAGCGAGGACCACACGATACGAGGGAATCTGAGCACCAGGGGCGCTGTGGCTCTCCGGGCTGAGAATTCACTCACTGTCAAGGGTTAAGCATATTTATCTGGCTCATTTCTAAAGCTTTTGCGTAATATGGACTACATGTAAAATTACATCTACGTCCACGCATCTGTCTTCCAATTGTGTATCCAAAACATGGCCATGGTGGACCCTGGGGGCTTTTCTAGGCAGCACAGGGCATGAGACAGCGGTGCCCCCTGCATGGGATGCCAGTCGGAAATCAATTGTAAAAGCCATTGTTTCAAAATGCAAACATTTAGCATGAGTTCTTTGTCACAGTTGAATGAACAATGAGCACCACTGTAGGTCTGATCACCCTCCGAAGCCTGCTTAGATGTAACTCCAGTAACTTCAAAGCACCACAGCTAAATCAAATTCATCTTTGGAACTAAAGAAAAAAACAAAAAACAAAAAGTCTGTCATTCTAGTTGACCTCTTTTCTGGTCAGTAGAAATTTCTCATATAACCGATTCTGAGTGAATCTTGCCCTGTGTTAGAGGTAGAAAAGAAATGGTTATGCATTAGTCATCATGAACCTCATTGTTTGGCATTCAAGTCTGGACAGCCTTGAGATTCATTTGGTTTGTTGTGATTTTGCTGCCATATACCTTTCCTGCTCATAAAAATGTGCCATGTTGTCGTAGCGAGCACCTCAAACACCTTCACAGAAAGGATGCTACGTATGTTGGATGAAACCTTAATGGGAAGGTTTATTCATGCCTCTATACCCCGTTTAGACTGTCACATAACAGATGAATTGCAGTAGCCAATGCAGAACTGAGTACTGTGGAAAAATGGGAAGATTGAACGGGGAGATTCTTACTTGGGCTTGGCAGGTGTTACTATGCAGGCTTGTTGCAATTCTCCAAGTGTTCTGACGCAAGCCACAAACAAAACGATACCATGTATCTCTTTTCCTTTTCTTTTTTTTTTTCGTGTGCAAAGTGCTCTAAAGGTGGCCCTCAACACTGACACCAGCTGAACTCTATGTCACGTCATCAGCCAGCGTTTTAACTCATGACGATGATGGATTGTATGCATGGGCAAGCCAAGTTCTCCTTGGTCAGTTTTCAAAATAATTCTGACAGACGTATAATAAAAATAATGGATGAATGTGTCTCCATTTAGCCCGTGCAGCCAAATGTTCAGAGGTTCTAGGACCCCAACATCTGAATTGTATTGACTGGGCCAAAAGCTTAAACCTTATGTTAAATCTATTTACACAATATACAGTTTTTCTTTTTTGGTTTCTATGACAATGGGTCATGGTTTATGTGAGATCAGTATACTCCAGAATGGTAATGTGCTCATCACTGATTGGTGGATGGTGGTAACAGCCTAGGTGATCTGTCATCTCATTGGTGCACAACCATGAACTTGTGTACATTCTAGCGCAGCATACGTACTGTATATCTAATGCTATCCCTGTTTAGTAGGTACAGCCAAATAAGTTAAATAAGTTCCAAAAACAGGCACATCATACTACATTCAAGTTACTTCTGCTGTTTCCTATTGTTCACAAGCGTAAGAACCTACCAACTTCTAATAAATTTGGTGAGAAGTTAATTTTCTGAGAAAAAACAGAGAGAGAGAGAGAGAGATTGATCTTCTTAAAATAATTTCTGCTGTCGTGGATTTAAATGATTGTTCTTGCTTTGTGTAATTAATCTTCTCGGGTAGAATGAAAGGATGAGTAAGTACTTCAAAGAACGGTGTAAATGATCTGAAGGACGTGCACTTTTTTTGTCCAGTCTGAGTGTGTAGCAGATTAGGGCCCTGCCACTTTGTCTGTTATTGATCCTCTCGCTACCCAAAATGTCAGACTTGTAAAGCCACTTTCCTCTTTGTGGAAGGAATTGGTTTAATGTCTCAGGTCCCATTTATTCACTGTATTTTTTATTTTTTTTTAGCAGCTAGCAAAGTCAGCTACTGGGAATTGGGGACATCGCTGAGTGTGTGCCAAACGCTAGTTTGAGTGGAGTCACCTTGCGGTCTTTCGGCTGAGGAGGCAGAGCGGGCGTCCAGGCACGTGCCTGACTGGAACGACAGGGCCGAAATGTTTTGGTCCCGCCTCGCGTCACATCCATATACTTACATTACCTCTGTCAGGCCAGCGCATTAGGCATTCTGCAAACGTCTGCCTGATAAATGTGACCCCAGAGAGGTGACCGCGTTCACATCACAGGACATTACAGAGATAAGCGGTGGAGCAGGTCTCTGTACCTGGGCTGGGACATTAATTATGGCAACTCCATCAACTCCTTAGATAAGGCAACAGATTAGACAAAAAAAAATTCAACAAGTGCTCTGCAGCTGCGACGAAAATACCTGCAGGTGGGCTGGCAACTCGGGGGTTTTTCTTCTTTATTATTATAAGAAGCATGTGACTCTCTTTGTAGTCTCCCCCCAGTGCTGCCGCTTGCAGGAGAAGAGGAGTGCTGGTGATGTGCAGGCCCAGGGAGTTATGGGAGATCTCTCAACACTTCCAGTAATTACTCATACAGGCAACCTGTAACTCCGCGTCGTGCACCTGCTCAGCTATCTGGCGAGCAGAGGGTGTCTCTATGCTACCAGGCTGATAGGAAGGAAAGCCACCTGCCTGTCACATGGACCACAATCCTCTGCTTTATGCAATTTCTGTGTCCTTCCCTCTGCTGTAATAGGCTAGTCATGCTTTGGTGTTATCCAAAGGCAGATTATTTACAAAGAGCTATGCTATTTTGCTCAACTGTCCCCGCGGTGAGGACACTACACAGGAAATTCAAGCCTAACATGCTGACATTCACGATTAAGGACGGCCCTCCATAACGACCCGCCTTGTCCTCGCCTTTGCATAATCACCCAGAGAACGGCTCGCCTTGCCTATAGTGCACTGCCAGTGATATACCACCTGAATGGTGGCAGTGGGCACAGGGTTCTGAGAACGGGGAGATCGCCTGATTTATAGCCCCGCCCCTTTTCTTTAAAGGTCCGCAGACTTAAAGTTGTCTCTTATAACTGCGTTTATTTATGAAGGATGTCACTTTACAGCTACAAACAGTCCATTTCATCTTCTCCTGCCCTTCTAAAAGTTTCAGTTCCTGATAAACCGCACTCAGTATCGGCAACTTAGAGAAAGCTTTTTTTTTCTCTTAAAATGACAACACGTCATCTATATATAGCCTTTAAATTGCTCTCCGATTTAACTTTCCCTCGCACAGCGTGTCACACGTTGATGCTTTTGACATCTGCCAGTTGAAAGGAACAGGGCCTCTGCGCTCTAAGGATCGAAATTAACTTTGTCACACCATCGAGGGCTTGATGTATGCTAATAAAGAGGCCAGGAGAACATATGCACCCTTGAAAATTTGAAAGTGACAGAACCCTGTCAGATGCAGCTCCCAATGCATCAAAAATAAAACCTGCCGCGCTCGCAAAGTTTGCACGGCCGCGTCTCGTCACAGGAGGTAAATTCGCAGAGAAGTGGTTTGAATTCTGAAGCATCACATGCGTGGGGGGGGGGCGGGGGGGGGACGGCCTGCCTCTCCAAGCGTTATTAAAGTAAGTCTGCATCCCACACTAACAGAACCAATGGGTATTTCCTCAGTCGATTCTGACGCTTCTTGATTCATATCGAGGACAGCTTGTGCTGGTCACTGAGCCTTGGTGCTCTTGCTTGGATTTGAAGCTATGCTTCATTTGTACATGAAATGTCTCGGTACTGGCAACAGTAAGGTCCACTGACGTTCTCTTCTAGTCAGAGGGGGGCTCTGGGTCGAAGAAAAAATTCTGTGTCGTAGTTTACTGAAGGGTCAAGGTCTGAATGTGGACTCGTGGAATCACCGGACCGTCCACACATCTGTGAGGGAGGCTTCTCAGAGGTCCACACATCTGTGAGGGAGGCTTCTCAGGGAAGGTGTCAACAGTAAATGGCCTTTTGCGTAAACATGCCTGATTTCCCCGACCTTGCACTCACACAGTTTTTTTTCAGGGTTAATTATCCCGTTTTTACAATCATGGACTTCAGCGAAAAGCTCCAGGTTCTTAGAACTCCAAATCAAAATCATGTCTGTTCCCCCGGCCCAAATCTCCATACGCCTCCACCTGAAACAAGCAATGGAGACGCATGTTCCAATGTGAAACACATGCCATCCACACGCAAAGCACACGCGATCGGGGCCGATCTTAATGTGCGCTGTCGTTTCAGCCCGTGCAAAGACGTTTATGAGAAAACGGGTCTCTGGTCTCGTAAGGCTGATGACAGAGAATTCAAACACATGGCACCACGTGGAGGAGAGATCGTGGGCAGTTGGTTCAGAAATTCTTTTGACATTTTACACAGAGAAATAAAAAACAAATGCGATTTTTAGGGAATGCCCCAGCATGCATAACTGTGCTTGCTCCTAACATTTCTGCTAAACGAATACAATATGGGTCAACAGCTGTGCCTCTTTCGGTGCCTGTCCTTACTGCCTACAGCAGTAGCCTTGATAAGACGATTACTAATCATTCATTACTAATATGAATTTCATGAATTCCTCTCCTAACCCGATGCCTATTTCTGTTCTTTAAATGTTCTTATGCTGCACTTATTGGCCCTTGGACAGCCTTATTAGGTTCTAACCTTAATAGTTATATGTGTAGTAGTATAACTGTTGTGTAGCTCCTGCTCCAATAGTACTTACACTTGGTTGGAAGCTCGGCCTTGCCATGTATATGTCCAGCCAACTCTTTGACAGCATGAATGTCTTGCAATGTATTAATTGCCTTACTTATATATTGCTTTGCACAAAGCATCTGCTAAATATGTAAATGTAATATCCTTTTCATCACTTGCACAGGTACACACACACATACACACAGTTTTGTAATTATATCCTTGTGGGGACTCTCCATTCATTTCTATGGGGAAAAGTCTAATCCCAACACGACGACCTTAACCCCTATGCAGCCCTAACCTTAACCATAAGTAATCAAACAAAATACGAGACTTTTGCCATTTTTACTTTTTTGATTACATTCACGGATCTTTGTGGGGACCTGAAAAATAGTCCCCACAACATCAAAATAACAGGTTTGTATTATATTGTGGGGGACATCCCCACAATGTAATATAAACATAATCCACACACACGTTTCTATTCACATATTCATGGGGACCGTCCATTCATATCTATGGGAAAAACCCTAATTCCAACACTGACAACCCTAACCGCTACCCATCCCTAACCATAACCATAAGTAACCAAACAAAATACAAACAAGACGCATTTTCATTTTTCGATATTACAGTCATAGATTTTTATAAGGTTGAGTTTCCTTTTGTGGGAGCCGAAAAAAAAAAGTTTTTATCCCATCGTAGGTGCATTTGGTCTCCACAAAGTAATATACCGATATGCATGACCCACACACACACACAGAGAGAAAACACAAAAATTATATACCTGTGTAAATATCCATAAAAATGCATGTCTCAGACCTATCTAGACCTGCGTCCTGCATGATAAACTGGGGCAACAGCTTCTCCAGGAAGGGAAGGTCGTCTTTGTTTTCAACAACGACACTGGCTGACGTCCATGAGGGCGAGGCTGCACTGCTGGGCCCGGTATTTGGAGGGTGCCAGCATGTCTTCTGGGTTTGCAAGGTGACACTGGGTGGGCTTCCTGCTTCACTGATATGAGAATAGCATCACTTATTGAAAAGGCGGCCTCCCTAGACTTTGCGCCAACATCAGTCGTGACCTGCTTTGTCGAGTTCCTGCCTCGGGAGGAAACAGCAGTATGGTTGAGACAAAGTTAAAGGTGCTAACTTGTTGGTTTTTTTTTACTTGTGAGGCTGGTGTTCCCTAAAGTAGGCCATGCATATACAGTAGCTACCTTCTAAATAAAGACTAAACGTTGTTTGAAAAGACTCACCTTTTCCAAACCCCACCACTCCACTTTAGAGACAGAGTGTCTAGTAAAAGGTTATCAGCATCTCATCTATCATACCACGCAGACAAAGGGTATGACTATGTGCATTTGACTATGTGCATTTTCCATGCCAAAAAAATAAGCTAAATGGCCAGAGACAATTTCAACACAAACAGCTGCTCCTAGCAGCATGTTCATCATTTGAGGATCACAAATTCATATATATCCTGGCAGCTGCAGTCAGAACCTGCCCAGGTCCTGGTAGCCCAATTTACAGCCCTGTCCTGCTCAAGTTGCCAGGCACGCA
The DNA here is from genome assembly GCF_048594095.1 of Paramormyrops kingsleyae. Lineage (NCBI taxonomy): Eukaryota > Metazoa > Chordata > Actinopteri > Osteoglossiformes > Mormyridae > Paramormyrops > Paramormyrops kingsleyae. Next base: position 12,049,697 of record NC_132801.1, read on the forward strand.
CAGTGTCTAAGACGATCTTTAGAGGGGACATTGATGGTACCAGCCTTTGTTTTTGCAAGGAGGAGAACAGAAAGAAGCATGGGAGAACTAACATTTGCTATGAATGAGGTTCAATGAAGAGCAAGGAGGCTTTAGGATAGTTTGCCGGCATTGTTGACAAGTGTTTCAAGGCGGCTCAGGAAAGCAAATGTCATTCAAGGTGGTCCCGTTTTTGTTCACGTTTGTCAAAACAGAGAAGGATACTCACTCAGTAGCCCAGCAGTGTGCTTTGCCCCTGGCGCTGACTCCTGAAGCTGGATTTTGAGGAATTCAAAAAATCTGAGAAAGGCATATCTCTGTGTTACAATCTGGGGAGAGCAAGGGGAAGCTGTGTATCAGGTATAGTCGGGAATATTGTATTTTTTTTCTCCCTGGAGGGGTACGGGCTGCTATAAAGAGCTTCCTGTACCTGCTCCAGTGTCTGTAGCTCATTCTTCACTGGTGTCTTCTTCACAAGTTCGGGGGGGGCGGCGAGGTTGAGCCTGAGGTTATAGGGGGAGGAAGGAGAGGTCAACAGGATAAGTCTAACAACAATGACATACTGTATAGGGGTGTCTTTCTTCAGCATCAAAACCTACTGCTTTGCTCCTTTTAAACATGCCATTAAAAACGGGCTTATTGTATTCCTTAATTGGAGGGTTGCATGGGGACCCCACACCTCCTGGGTTGTGGGTTCGAATCCTGCCCTCACTGTATTTCCTCCCACATCCCAAAAGAACTGCTGGTTAGATGCTAATCCCATTCTATCCAGGATGTCCCAGCCCTCATTTTCTGTGCATTCTGGGATATGTTTTAGTCTCACTGTGACTTACAATACCAAGAATGCAAAGACCGTACTGTACTTGTGGTCTTGGCATTAATGGTCTTGCTAACTTTTGGACGCAATGAACCATCGGACTGGTCTTGTGCAGCGAGGATGTAACTGATGTATCCTTGATATTTGGGGCAGAGCAAGACCAATATCTGGGGATTTGAACCATCCTCTGTACTTGTGTTGTTAGTGTGGGAACTGGTCTTTGGCGATGGAAGATGATGTAAAACTGATATACAAAAAAACAAGTATGGGGAAGTATGCATATTAAGATTGACCCAAGCAGTTATGGAAGGTGGATGGATGGATGTACACTAAAGCATGAGGGCAAGATCTTCGGATACTACAAAGTTACCATTTTCGTGGATATATCTATGCAGGAAGCGGCAATGGTTGAAACATGGATGTCACATAGGGCTTGTTGTTGTTTTTCATCTGGAGGAGGAATGCGGTAAGGCTGCACGAAGATGGAGTCTGACAGACGACACGAGGGAGCAGCAACGTTAAATCGGTGCTTAGAAAACACCTGTAAACTACAGCTTTGATTATTCCTCAGCCATGGTGAGGAGCAAAAGGCGCGAGCAAATCGCGAGCCCGGTCGGTCACACACCCAAACGCCGACGTGGCACTGCTTCCCGCCAGGTCGTCATCTGGCAATGTGCAACATGTGGACCTAGGCCCACTGCCCCAGGGAGGGGCAGAAAACATGCCCTAAGTAACAGGCCCATGTGATACGCTGAACCAAGGCTATAGATCTGGTTACGGATGGTAGGGACACGTCCCAACGATATTCTTGTGTTTAGGGCGGCGGGAGGTTCGGGGCTGATTTGGTCCCTACTAACGTTGAAACCAAACCTTGTGCTGAACCACTACTTTTCATGTACAGTTTTGAAAGTGGTGAAATGAAGAGTGCTTGTCAGAGGTGGATAACAGTAGCAGTAAGGACTCTTTTGCTGACAAGATTTTTGCCATAGAAATGAAAATCCACTCGAATGAGATGTGAATCTGAAAACCCTGTCCAGCATGTTTGATTATGACTGTGTCGGACACTGTGAATTCTCTTTAAAGGAATAGCTCATATTGGATAAGAAAAGCATTTTAATTTTGCAGTGTCATTTGTCAGAGTCAGCTCTGGGTACTGCATATACTTATATCATTCTCTTTTGCTGCATGAACTTTGGAAAAAGACTTCCTAAGGAATGGGGCCTTCATTTTCAGCCACCTTGGGCCTGGACTGGGAGAGGAAGACTATGCTGTTAGGGCAGAATAGTGATTCTTTATTAATCTCTGTGGGGAAATTCTCTTTTTGCCTACCCCATCTTGCCTTCCATGAGAAACATAGATACATGTACAGGTAAGAGCAAGCTTGTGTTGGGGGTCACAGCACACGGTTGGCCAGCATGCAGCATCCTTGGAGCTGGAGGAAAAGGACCTTGCTTGAGGGCCCATGGACATGTGACTGTTCTACTGAGGCTGGGGTTTGAACTGGCAACCTTCTGGTCACACACACAGAGGCTTAACCCACTGAACCACACACCCCCCCTCACCCCCATTCCTGCCACATGTGACGACTGAGGGTCGGCACCCGTTATGGGTTCGCCGAGACTGCCCCGGCATACAGGGACCACTGTGCCCCTGCACCAGGCCGTTAAACAGACCTGGACCCTACTGGCCAACCGCAAAAACGAGCAAAACCGTACATACTGAGCCTACTGTACTGGGGACAAGGAGCTCCAAAGCTGTGCGTCACAGTAGCCATTTGCTGTTTAACAATTCAGCCTCTGATCTAATTCTCATTTTCATAATTACGACCCCGGCATTCGAGAAGGTGGTCGCGTTCGACACAATTCCTCTCATTCCATAATGCGAGCGGGGGGCGGGGTGGGGGATGGGTGGGGGGGGGGGGGGCGAATACATTACGATCCTCAGAGTGTGTTACTGTGGCCGCTCTCATTACCAATCCCCTCAGGTCTGCGGATGACAGCGGTGGCATTGATGCGTTGCGGAGGTGGGACATGAGGGTGGAAGCCAGTGTTCAAAATGAAGAATGAAACCACCACCCCCCCCCCCACCCTGGCTTGGAGATCAGACGTTGGCCCCACTCTTATCTTTGAACTGCTGTGCTGTGTCTGATAAGCGGCCATGTGAGCTATTCAGGATCCCAGTGGAGATCGCTGCATTCCTGCCGCCATGCCCCCACCCCCTCTCAGAAGCCCTCCCCTTCCTGGCCGACACAGGGTCACATGGTCTGCCGCCAGGAAGCCCCCAGAGCTACACCCCCGGCCTGACCGTAAATGGCCTTGCCCCCCGTCACCCACATCCCCGGGTCCCATTCCTCCGCGGTCGACTCCTACTGCAAGCAGCCATGATTAGTGCAGACGGCAGCATTTAGCTTGCATGATACCAATCATCCCCAATTTGTTTACCTAATCACCCTCGAGAGCCGACCGTCCCGTTATGCGATGTGATATGAAATGGCAAATGGGAACTGGAGATCCGTCTCGTCGTTAATGCTGGAAATCGTGGTCGATTTCAGAAGTGTCGTTTACAGCCTCGAATGCTGTGAGGAAGACTCAAGTGAGGAAGACGAGTGTCTTGGCCAAGTTTACAAGTATGTGCCTTTGGTCACGTGGGCTACCTGCAGACCAAAGTAACACAATATTTTTCTCTAATCAACTACGTCTTTTTCACAACTCCTTGACTAAAAAGAGTAATTTAAAATATTATCAAGACTTTTAAATAAAAAGTGCAGGACAGTGACACAAAACAGGTTTTTTTCCAAAAATATCATAAAAAACGCTGCTACTTGCACAGATACAATAAACCTGAAGACATTGAATTTATCCAACTTTATTCAATATCTCAGCCATTTTATCTCCAATTCCTTCTCGCATTGGTCCATCTCTTCACCCTTCAGGCTGCAGTGTCAGGGATTTTGTTCTTAACAACACGGTTTCCACCCAGTGACACTGAGCAGCCCGAACTTACAGGAGTGTCTATACATGATGTTATTTGATGGCAGGATGAATTCTGTGCAGGACCTGGGAGAAAGACACAGCTGTGTCCAGACACGATCACCAGAGAGAGCCATCTATCAGCTGCACACCCTGAGTCTCTGGCCTGACCTACATACTCGTCCAGGTGCTTCCTTCTGTATGCGTCTGATTTTTTTTAAAGAAAATCTCTAGCCAGTGGACAAACTTTGAGGGCAAACAGCGTCAGGCACACGTGAATAGGTGAGACCTTAGGTTTATTGTTTCCTGGGTGGTCTCTGTGTGAAGAAAAGACTCAGAAATGCAAGCCTCTGTGTAAGTAAGGGCAAGGTTAGTCTCTATTTAAAATGGCCGCCCTTGTTTTTCTTCGTGCCGCTCCTCTCTGGGCAGTGGAATGTCTAAATACCGAGTGTCAGATTAAAGAGCCCCCCTCCCTTCCCCGATGACAACGATTCAGAAGCATGACTGCTCAAAACTACAGAAACTGGGAACATGGAGGCCCAAAGGTCTATCTGAACACGTGAGTCTGTTTGGGTAGGATTACATCTCTTGCGCTGGATTATAGAGGTGCCCCTCACATTGTAAGGGAACTGGTCAGGATCAAATATGACAGAGGTGCTGATGATGAAAAAGAAATTCAAAATAAAGAGATAAAAAGAGAAAAAAAAAATTCTGAATCCATTGCTCCATTGCCTTCCGTTTGTGTAAAAATCCCTGTTCCCCACGTTTTTTTTTTTTTTGTGGTTGCTGCAACAACAATGTATATTCCGGGAATTTGCCCTTTGATGTTCACATTCGGTAACAGACTTAAAGCGGAGGAGAAAAGACGGGGAGATAGAGACGGGGGAGAGAGATTTTGTGGTTTGCTTCTTTCGCTCCCTGGCAAGGCATCTGACGTCTCGATGCAAAGACGAAATTCTGTTTCGCCTGTTAAAGCATCCGTCAAACCGCGCACGGTTTTCATTCTCGGCGGTGGCCGTGCTGTTGTGAAGGGCGCTTACATGCTTTTCAAACAATAACAGTTCAATACATCCCCCAGCCTCCTCCGCCAAGGCCTGCACACGGCAGCACATCCTTTATAAATCCTTGAACCAACTACAAACACAAAGCATTTACTAGGGGAAAAGGGGCAGGGGGCTATCCGGCAGAACGCAGTAATTAAAGTGGATCTAACGCCGTTTCGCATTGCTTGAAATGAAGGTAGTAGAATTCTCCTCTCCGCTTTCTAATTTGAACAGCCTTTGGTTGGCGTGGGCTGCCATTTAACGTCAAAACAATGCCGCCACAAAAATTAGGACAGTAACCACGATGGCGGCTTGTGAACACGTTTCCTAGTTGGGGACTAGGAAAACAATCCCTTAGAAGCCAAAAATTTGCAGCGCTCCTAGGAGACTAGACTTTAATGTCTAAAGATTCCTTGAAAAATTTCCTGGTATATTCAAGCATATTGCAGAATCATAGCTTAATACCCATTGCACTTTTTCAGCAGTCCTATGATTTTTTTTTTTTTTTTAATTCATATCACTAATGCCTCTGATGACTGATGCCACCCTGGCCTGTGTGAGGGTCTCTGCATTATGATGTCCATCCCAAAAAACAGAATGTTTCCCAGGCAACGCTATTCTTCACATAGAAACAGCTGTGCAGGGACAGCAAAGTGCTGCTTTTATGGCCATATGAGGTGGGCGTAATCTTTCGCCGGCGTAGCAGTGCTTCCGTTAGCCGCTGCGGCACCATCCCGCCAGCTCGCTGCCGTGATGCGGGATGACGTGCGACTCGCAGAGCGCCGGCCTGCGCGGGAGAAGTTTTCTGACGGAATAATTTATCCCGCTACGGTGTCGCCTACAGGCACCTTCTCATGCTGTCACGCTACATCTCCCTCGATTCGCAACAGCGCTAATTACACAAAATTACGATGCACACTTCCCTGGCCTCCTTGCCATATTCTAAGTCGAGCTGCCCCATAGGGGAAGCACTTAATCTTATCCAGGCCTAATGCTCGACTAATCTGCAAGGGAGAACATGTCAGAAGTAATTCGGAAGAATACACATCGCTCCAGCTTCTGTTGTCTTTCCACTGACGCTGGCTTTTCATACAGTAACAGTCTTTCTCGTGCATGTCGACCCACCACATGGTTAGCTACAGAGTGCGGTACTGAGACTTTTGATCATGTGATCAGCTTTCCACCCTATGAGGTCAGCTGACACCCCCAGAAATGGACTCCTGTAGGTGATGGAAGCCCTGACGGGGCTCAGGGTTGGGCCTCTCATTCAGAAACAGTATGTCCTGCCCCTCTCCACAAATTGGCCAACCAGAACTTTGCAATCATCTTAACGCACTGGAATCTCCACCACTAATAACACTCCAGGTCCATATACAGTATACCACACAGGGACGGGTTGTGGGAGGGATGCAAAAGAAATAATCACAGCAAGAGCAACGCAATCAGGGCTGTTCTTCTGAAATGCAAAATATTACAGGGGGGGAAAAAAAGGTGAATCTGAGTCTTTGCAAATAGTCCTTCCTACAGGCAAAGCTTTCTGCCATCGCTGTCTGTTGCCTTCAATAACTGCAAATAAAAATGTCTGTTAAAGGCTCACTGGTGACTCCACACACGTGTGGCCAGCACACCCTTACTCAAGGCTAAATTGGAAAATGAGAAACTCATAATGCACAAGTACTACGGTCCGTAAAATCAGCCAGTGTGGACAAACGAGGACCCGTCGGCCAGGAAGGCAACCCGTTCTGAGTGATTTATATCGGACGGACTGTGTGCTCAAGACAGAGTCAACACGAAGACGTTAATGACCGGAGACGACGAGGACTGAACTCCGCTGCACAGTTGCCAAGGGCCCGGAAAAACAGCCGGCTCTCACCAGCAGCTTGACGAGTCTGTGAAACGGCCGTTTCATCCTGTGAGGCATCTTGCTTGTGGTCGAAAAAGAAACTGGCAGCTCTTAAGGCTGGCTTACAAAGAAACTCGGCCTGTTACCATCTCCGTCATGCTGAGTGTTAAGTGTACAACAACAAAGGCTTTGCAGCAATGTGCGGGAATGTGAATTAGAGTAAAAGGGAATCAAGCCAGAATGATTCATCTATTTGAATAATATTAAGGAATTGCCATCTATATGATCAGTACATCAACACAATTCCTCTGATAGGGAGTGAGACCCAAATATCCACAAAGGAGACACACCTACGGTATAGTTTGGTCCTGTATTTATTGCATTGTACTCCCAGAATCCCCTGCTTCTCCACCTCCCTCTCTCATTTATTTCTTTTAATTTCTTATCTATTTTATACATGACTGTTTAGGTTCAGCAGGATTCTGTATTACCTGACCAGCAACTAAAAGAAACAGTGTCGTGAAGCCTCACAAGAAATCGAATTACAAAAATAATTGAAGCATTCGACAGAAATACAGAATAATAAATGCGATACATGATAAGCGATTTCTGCCTGGATAATACAAGTTCTGATAACTATTATTTTAAGCCAGTTCCCATTATTCTTAGGGTTTGTGTGATAGCTGCAAAAACATCACAGAAATGTCTTAAATGTTGCAGAGATTAGCTGGCTTAAATCATGGAAAGTGCGATGAAGACGGCGGAGATCACAATCCCCCGTAGGCTTTGACTTGGGAGTGCCTGCCTAGGTAGCAACGGCCCGGTTCTGCCACCTTCAGCAATGGACCCGTGCGGAGTGGATACCTTTTGAGGAAGGGTAAGGTTTCACGGTGCTGCATGGGACACTTGAGAGTATCATAAATCTGAGAACATATGGATACATTAGCATGTTGTTTTTCTGCTCCTAAAATAGAAAGCTCTGCAACGGGTTCGAGGATGAGAAGGCAGACCGAACACGGGGCATGGCTGCCTGAGAAAATACTGCCACGTGGATCTATGGGGCGCCAGGCACACGGTGGCAGTTTAAAGAGCCTGAAATGCAATCAACGTTGGCCCAGATGAAAGCATGAAAAAAAAAACAAATCACTTTATCAACACGCAAACAGCTCCCACACTGTGGACCAGCTTCAGACACATGTTTGTTTTTGGAGAATCATCCTGCTAATTGACAGCCACAACAAGGAGAATGTTTGGCCCCCGTGTGCCTGCCTGCCTGCCTGCCCGGTTACTGTAATCGCCACGGCGATTTGTGTTACAAAACATCAAATGCGCTAACGTCTATAGGAATTTGCATTGGGCCCTTTGATCTCCGGAATTTTAAACAAAGCATGACGTGATATGCAAAAAAGCGTGAAGGTTACACCCCCGGCCAAAGCTACCTTTAGCGAGCGATTGAGATTATTGCAAAAAAAAAAGAGAGAAAGAAATATGATAGACAAAGAAAAAGAGGAGCATCATAATTCAGCTGTGATCTCAGCCAATGTCAGTGGAGTATTATAGAGCCCAGTTGTGGTGTTCTTTGCAGTTACGAAGATCAAAAAACAGGCGACAGGAAAACAAGCTATGAGCTCGGCATCACATCAGAGGAAGGAGGGCGGCATTTGGGTTTTTAAACTACTCTTGATACACGGACCATTAGGAGCCTTGGACAGATGACATTTCAGATTTCAGTTTTGCAAGAGGAAGCCAAGGCGAACTTGAATCCCCATCCAAACCACAGGTAGTTTCCTATTTGAGAACTTCCTTATAGCATAAGGGAGGTTGTATTTTGTATTTCACCAGTGATTAATTTTTTTTCCTTCATCCTTCTTTAGGTGTAAACAACAGAGAAGAAAGGAAATTTAGGTGTAAACAACAGAGAAGAAAGGAAATGTCTCTGTCCAAAACAGACCCCAAAGTTTCCTCTTTATACATTATACACCCTGATGCTTGTGGACTTTCAGTCAGTGATTAGTTTGGTCTGTCGGAGTTGGCATTCAGCTTCTAGGGCTCATTACAATGAAGGCACCAGGTGAATGGCCCTCGGAGCCTTCTCCTCTGACAAATCTCCACACATGCGAGCACAAATATGCATATGCACACATACTGAAACACAGAGCAGGTGTGTGAGAAAGAGCGCAAAGCCTTCAACATGTAGCAACTCATGTGTAAAGGTGATTGTGGTTGGAATATGATACACTGACTTGGGCCTGTTATGATATTCTGGCGAGGCGTGGTACAGCGGTATTATAAATCCATGAATATGTCAACATGTATTTCCATGGAATGCAAGTGGTGCAACGCTTGAAATTCTGGTCGAAGTGTCCGCAGAGGATTGTGTAATTAAGCTGCTCTGCAACTGTACTCTAGCAGAATAAGCTCAATAATGAGTGATGGTGCACCTCCAGGACAGGAATTTTTCAGAAAATAAAGCTCTAACGCAGCCGCTTGCGTGACATTCCGTCAAAGAGTCCCGCCTTGAAGTTGCATCTTGCACATTCGCATAAACAGGCACAGTCCCCAAATGTGATCTATGCAAACTCATACTCTCTCACACATACACACACACACCCTTGACTGCATTGCTTGCCGTTAGAGTGAGTGTGCATGTGTGTTTGTGTGCCTTTGTGGGAAGGGTTGTATGATGCCTTGTTAATGCAGGTATCTCACACACGTTGTGCCGGTTGATCATCCCCACATCCGATAGCTGTGCGTATCCTCCGTCTTCCCGACGGACCCCGGTCTCTGACAGCCCCTCCTTTGCTTCCACGTTGTACATCATCTGCACATAGAAGACACACCTCTATAGTATCAAGGGCACAGATCAGGGATGTGAGGCTTATTATCACATCAATGGCTGTGCAACAATGCGTACGGAATCCCTATCGCGTCTCTGTTCTTTACAATGTCCCTGGAAGGAGGTATGCAGGTCAGGAGGGGAAGCGGAAATTCAAGTGGAGAATTACATCATCAGGTTCAGGTCCACGCTTCTCCTGAGGTTTTGTTACAGTCATACTTTTCGATACCACTGGATCGCAACTCGAACCGCAGCTTTTGGCTTTGATTCACAAGGATACAGGGAGAACTTAAAACGACATCCATGAATACTCGAGTGGAGATAGATCGACTCAACAGGCATATGGTAGAAGAGTGTTTAAACAGCTACTCGAGACGCTAAGCTAATTAAATCCTTCAGTTCATGTACAGTCTGGTGTTTTTTTTCCTTCTTCCCTAAGAGTTTCACTTTTAATTGAAATGAGGGTGGCCCCCTCAGCTACTCACCTGGCTGCCCATACTGCATGGATCCAGCAGGAGCTCCATCGCAAGCAGGAAGTGCCGTGCCATGCATCCGAGCGCCTGTAGGGGGCAGCCTGCCGCACGCGTTCCGTGCCTTTGGACGCCTGATGTGTGGGATGAAGCATATTTCACTCCCCTCCACTCCCACACGGCTCCAGGCCTTTGCTCGGAAACTCCGCGCATTTTTCATCCGAAAGGGGTGTGTGTGTGTGTGTGTGGGGGGGGGGGGGTGGGGGTGCTAAGGATGTTAATGACAAGTTAAGATCGCTGTCCTGCGCTCCAAATCCGGGCCTAGGATCTGATTTAAGTGACAGGACTGCTATGCCACTGCAGGCCACAGAAAGAAGAGACAGCATGAGTGCTTATGTCATCATCTGATGCTGTTTATGTTGCTATAAATCATATCAGACTCTTCAGCTGCGGGCGTAAACAATACAGCACTCATTATTGACAGGTAATGTCTGTTAATGCCTGTCAAACAGAAAGCAGATTACATGGAAATATGTTTTATATACTTTGGCCATGAACACTGTGTTTAAGCTTGGTAATGTAAGGTAGTTAACACGATGTGTCCTTGTAGGCATGTTTATGTGTGAGGACACAGACTGGGGCCCGAACTCCAAGCAGGAAGGATCAGTTTCGGCATCACAGGGAAAGTGCGTATCTTGGCTGGACAATGTCTTTTTGTAGTACGTCACTGGATTATGTCTTAGAGTGTTACTCTGAGAGGTTGAGCAACAGGGACACATTAAAAGGCTTTTTTAGGGAAAAGCATATCAATTAATCTGAAGTCTGTTTTTTTTGTAGGGGGGGGTGGAGGGAGGGAAACATCCCTGACATCATTCTAATTCTCAGTCTGGTGTTGCTTCTCTATCAAGCATCAGGGAGGAGTGAAAGCTTAGGAACAGCCCGAAACGGCAGGCCTCTGTCGCTCACATCGCAGTGCGCCTCCGCGTTAGCGCGGTTCTACACGCCGGGATGGCAGGGGTGGGCAGCCACTTTGAAATCCTCCGTGAGTCAAAATTAACATTTTATTTAAGCTGCAGCCAAAAAAAAAAAAGCAAAACAAAAACTAGGACAGGGTACGGCTCTCTGCCTTGGTCAAGACATATAATCGTTTATTGTGTGTGAACGTGAGGGTAACAGAACATGTTTATTGTGTGGGAGCAGCTGGAGCCACTGTGAGGGCCAGATTAGCTTGATTTTCTCAGAAGACCCACATAAAAGGTAAATATATGCCCATTATTATGTTAACATCAGTATTCTTTGTAATTATTATTTAGCAATACGAATTCTCCTGTCTAGTTTTCAGCCTGAAGGAGCATATGATTTTTTTGTTTTGTTTTTGTTATTATTATTAAAGTATTTCTCTCCTCAAAATCTGATTTTTTTTCCAAGATAATTGGTCTGCTGACATTAATGTAATGCTCTACGGTTTCAGTTAGCTTAGCGTAGCCCTTGAAATCCATCTAAGCATGCTGGGAGCAGTATTTTATTTGTTGTTTTTTTTTTTTAAGAGATTACGCAATGATGTATGTTGTAACTCAACAGCAACCCTCTAATTTGTAAACGTCTAAGCACTTTGTGACAATTAGAAGACAACTGTGTATGACTTATAGTGCAGGGAAATAATAAAAATGTCAACTATATTTTTATGAAAGGCTCGAACTGGACAATACTGTGGGAAACAATGCTTGTGTGATCATGTTCCCAGCATGGATAGATAAAACAGGAATCGACAGATGGAAAATGGGAATGGCTCCCTGTTACCTGAAATCTTGATTAACATGAAGGATGTACAAAGAAGAGGCACAAGGACAGGTCGTGAACGTTTTTGAAACAGCACATCTAATCTGCCTTAATTGGGGAATACTCATTAAAAGGCACGAAGATGGGGGGGGGGGGGGGGGAAGCACACTCACATTGCATTCTCTTGCCCCCTCCATAATAACATATGGCTTGGAAATGCTTTTCATTTTCTTTTTTTAAATTGGCCCATTATCTCTGAAGGTCTGTACTGGTCCAATGTGGCCTCAGTGTTTCTACATCGAACATGCAATTATAATCATTGTAGCAAAATAATAATTACTATGCAAGGGGAAATTGTTGAAAGCAAATACTACCCCAAATTTTTCATTTAACTCTGTATTCATTATTATTTTGATTATTTTAAAATTTACTACCTCTGGAAATATTTTTGCTAATTGCCTCCTGATGTCTCATGAAATCTTTAGCCACGACAGCATGAATACTACATACCATAACGAAGCTGCCACGAAGTATCTGTGAATATTTTTATGACACTTTTACAAATTAAAATCCCCTAAAAGAAGATATTAAAGCATATTTGCTGTTGATACGATTTTGTTCATCCAAATTGGATGCATGATCCGTTTTGACTATTCATCAAGTGGTTTTAATCTCAGAGGACTTTGCGTATAAGTTCACAGGCAGTAAAACCCATAAATATTTTTAGTTATTACATAACGGTCTTCATACTACTTTTTATTCCAATGAGTGGTATCTTAGGCCACAGTTCAGTTAAAATAAACCAAATTTGGTTACCATATTCCTGAGCTTCTTTATGACCTTGTTAAGATTTTACATGGGCATACGCAATTATGTAACATTTTCTTTTGGAACCCCCCTTTCCCTCCTGCCAGTTCTGCCGTTAGCTGACTTGATGCTTGTCGGTCACTGACCTTGCGTTTCTGATCACCGGATGGAATAGTGTCTGATGCACAAGTAGCTCCAAAATGGCTGCCGGTGCCCTATAAACAAATATGTATTGACTCATTATAAAGGAGGTAATGGTTTTACTCTTTGTCTGTGTTTCCTAAGCACAGACAAGATATCAATAAACGTTTTTTTTTTTTTTGGTTCTACGCACAAATCATTATCATCGATATCCGTATATCGAGGTAACTTTGCATGCTAGAGACAAAGCTCACTGTGAGCCATAGCGTTGGTCTAGGTGGGTATTTTCCTTGATGGGATTTAGGAGGAAGAGGTTAAACGTTCCTATAGGGGTTCAGGAAAATTTACAACCACACACACATACAGAGGGCAAGCCCAAGGAACAGAAACTAACTGATTTATAGACATTCAGATCTTTACTTAGTTAAATCCGTTCAGTTCAAGCAGATTAAATCTAATGTTAAACATATGGCTGAAGCGGAGGGGTTTCTTCAAAAGCAAAATTTGATCATGATGGCATGCTGTGTGTGGAAAAATACAAGGCTGCCCCCACCTCCACAGTTTGGTCCAAATGTTGAACTGAAGTGAGCAGCAAACCTTCAATGTGGACATAAAAAAAAAACAGGCATTTCCATACAAATCGTTAGGGAAGCAAGATTTTATGTCTGAATAAAGCGGTCAAAGAAGGCCAGAGTGCAAAGGAAAATGAGATTGTGACTCATTATTACAGATGTTGACACCCCTGGTCCGAGTCTGACCACGTCAAAGTCACCTGATACCACAGGCTGAGATTCTGGCTTTGTACTGGCCCCATGAACAAGCTATTGCGTATCCCGTATGCGACCTACAATGTAAAGTGGGAACTGAGATTATATGTAATACAAAATATATCCATACATTTTCCATAAAAAGGATTATCCAGTACAGGAAGTACACGAGGCTGGGGTGCCACTCCACCAAAGAACACCCGCAAACTGCAATATGCCTAATTCAATAATATGGGGGTGAATTCCATCCATCCATCCATCCATCCATACCAATTTATCCTATACAGGTTTGGGGGGAGAGCAAATTTCATATAACACATTAAAAAAGTCAAATATGAACCATATTAATTAATAATTAAAAGTAGGATATTAATTATGGGCATAAAATCAGTAGGTCTTTCACATTTCCTAGCCACCCTTCCAACAAATCAGTGCTCTGTCTGTTCGTCTCCATTTATTCAGCCTATATGTGTTTTTCTGGAGGGATTGTTATATTACCCAGAATAACGGTACTACTGACAATGCAACCTGGGCCTGCTTGAAATCAACAAAAACATTCAGAAAGCAAGAAAACCTCACTTCAATGTAAAATCATTCCATTGTATTTGTATATTAAAATGCTTTGTGGCGGCCACTTATGATTCTGGTCAATCTGTAAAATCTCAGCGAGATTACCGACGGACATAGCCTCACACCTGGCATCTCTGGAGATATGTGTTTTCATTCGCAGCCAGATTTTCTCCTGCACAAGGGAGCGAGAGCGTGCAATTTAGTCAACAAACATCAGATGGTTTGGGTTTTTTTTCCATCTGAGGTGCACTCGCATGAGAGTTAGCGAAAGTGCACATTCTGACTGCCAAATAAAAGCCTGTCAGACGGACAAAGTGGGGAGCATGTTAAAGCCCAGATCAGTCACGATGCGGGACTCTGTGAACTTTATTTAGTGGTATAAACTCAGAGAAACAGAAGAATGGGCTCCGAATCACCGGTTACATGGGTGAATTTGTGCCGTGCTATTGCACAATGCTACAAATAAACGATGATAAAATAAGATGGAAGAAATAAATGCTAAATATGTGGGCAGCACAGAGTTTGAACTTGGTGGGTGACGCACTAGAATCACGCCTCCAGGGTGCACTGTTCAAACCCTCTGTGTCTGCACTTTGCATGTCTCCCCGTCTTCGCATGTGTCGTGGTCAGGTAGTCCCGAAACATGTGGTTCAGATGAATCAGTGTCTCTGATATGTCTGTCGTGTGTAATTGATTGGCACATCCTGCAATGGACTGGTATCCGGCGAAGGGAGCTTCCTGGCTTCCTAGCACAGCTTCCAGGCTCATTGTGACCCTGTACCATCCATCTCTCAGCCCGTCCATTTTCTATATCTGTTTGCTATGTTCAGGGTTGTGGGGGTGCAGAGCCCATCCCAGAAGCTATGGGTGCAAGGTAGAGAACAACCCAGGGCAGGGCCTTCACACGGCACATGGCCCTGTACTGGATAAGTGATTATAGATGTTGGATGGATAAAATTTTAAATTTTGAATTACAAATTCCAGTAGGCTTGGATGCTGTGCCTGTGATTGGAAGGTCACTGGCTCAAATCCAAGGTACCGAACCCCCAATTCCTCCAGGGACTGTGTGACCCCACTTTCTCAAAAATGTATGTCGCCTTGGATAAAAGTGTTTGCTAAATTAATGTAAGTGTAACGACATAATATTATCAATGGATAATTGTTTGCTGACGTTCTTGGGACCAGTGACTGAGGCCCCCGTGTGCCTACATGCAGGGATATATCCTTTCCCGCAATGTCAGATTGCTACATTGTGTGGTGGGTCAGTTGCTACAGGAAAAGAACCTTGCAGACATGCTCGTTGTCGGAAGTTTAGCTGAGGAGAACTCCCCTCCTGACACGCTACCTAGGAGAACCGGGGAAGTGACCGGCGTGACAAGTGTCACCGGCGAAATGACCAGAGACACCAGGTGTCAAGGCTGAGGCAGGCCTAGGTGGCTGACCCGCACCCTCTCTCTGTTATATCTGTTAAGGGGCCTGAACAGATCATCCGGCCAGATGTCAGATGACCCACGGGCAGGTGCAAAAGAGCTCCCATCCTCCATGAATACCGGCTGCTTATATCCCTGCACTGTGACATACACACAGGGCATAGAAGCATTGCCAGTGGGTTTACTGTGAGATGGG
This sequence comes from Paramormyrops kingsleyae, assembly GCF_048594095.1. Taxonomy (NCBI): domain Eukaryota; kingdom Metazoa; phylum Chordata; class Actinopteri; order Osteoglossiformes; family Mormyridae; genus Paramormyrops; species Paramormyrops kingsleyae. Next base: position 12,065,383 of record NC_132801.1, read on the forward strand.
TGTAGTGTAGTCTGAACAGGAGTGGCCAGGGACAGAGTTGACACTGGTTTGACAAAAAAATATATATATACTCTCCCTAGAATTGTGCCTAGATGAAATGTGGATGTGTCAGTAAAATCTCTCAGGGGTTAGCAAAGATGAGATCTCCAAAAAAGAAAACGAGCATATATGGTATTTATGTTAAACATACTGACAAATTTCTTTTATCTGAGCCAGGTTTATTTGCTCCAACAATACAATCAATACATTTTAACTGGGGTGTAAATAATCCTGGTGAAGGGAAGGGAGAAGAGCTCTCTGAACAACAAAAAAAAACCCTAAAATAAAGTTTACCTCTGAATATTTTGTGTGCTCTCGTTACTATCCCTCCTCAATCTGCTTCAATCTGCTGTCTGTCTGGAAGAAGAAAAAGAAAAGAGAAAGAGAAAGAGGGAGGAATGGGGGAGTGGGGGGGCAGAGAAAAGGAGAAACATGAGACGGGATCAGCTCGCAGGAAGTGCATGCACAGACACTTTGCCGTTGACCTCTGCGCCTCTGCGCTCATCTGCATGCTTGTCGCCGAGGACCTGGGCAGCATGCCAGCTCTGATGCCCTCTGTGGCAGCCAGAGCCACGCAGGGGTCTGCCTTTGATCAGGGGCCAGCTATTCATCACTTTAAAAGGGGGGGATCAACCTCTGCTGCCAATTATTGCAAAAACATCAAGGCCTGTGTGGAAAGAGAAAGAGAAATAGAGGGAGGGAGGGAGAGGGAGGGAGAGACAGGGAGTGGGAAGGAGAGACAGGGAGAGGGAGGGAATAAGGGAGAGACAGAAAGAGCAACAGTGAGACAGGGAGTGAGAGAGAGATGTGGAGAGGGAGAAAGAGGGAGAGACTGGTAGTGGGAGGGAGAGACAGGGAGAGGAAGGGAGAGATAAGGGGAGGGAGGGAGAGTCAGTGGGAGAGAGAGAAGAAGGGAGGGAGAGGGAGTGAGAGAGATTGGGGACATAAAATAGGGAGAGAGAGGAAGGGAGAGATGGAGTGGGAGAGACAGGGGAAAGGAGGGAGAGAGAGAGGGAGGGAGGAAGAGACGGGGAGTGGGAGAGAGAGATGGAGAGAGACAGAGAGACAAAGAAAGAGACAGAGGGAGGGAGAGACAGAGAGAGGGAGGGAGCGACAGGGACAGGGAAAGGAGAAGTTAATCAGGCTGTAAAGATATGAGGCTGGCAGAGGGAGCTGGTTATCTGAGAGCATGTTTGTCCCTCTTTGCATGCAGCACTAAGAGCAACCATAATGCATCAGTGTCACTGTGGCCAATGACAGAGCCTCACTTTTAGGAGTGCGCGGTGTGTAGGACCTCAGCTATAAAAATAAAACAAAAGATCAGATAAAGGCAATTTGCACGCTGCGAGAAAACACACGCTCATTAGCAAAGTGAAAGGAAGAAAGAAAGAAAGAAAGAAAGAAAGCCAAATTAGAGCCAGAGCGCTGATTGTTCACATGTTTTTCCAAGCCTTCAGCTGGCCTAAGAATCCAGTAGAAAATGTCCAGCCCGATTCTGAATGTATTTTAAACTGCGTAATATGCTTACAACAAGCAGTAAAAGGGATTATGCTGTTTTCACTAAACGCAAGCATTTTTTTTTTCTTGGAACCATACAAAAATCTTACAAATACAGTCCTAGCTACTCAAAAAGTATAAATGTCATTTTAAATTAACCACCTGTATTTTAATTAAAAAAATGTTCCTTTTTCATCTCTAGGATGCTAATTTTAGAGTTATTAACAAAAAACAGATGTTGATTTTCAGGTGGTTAATTTAAAATGACAGAAACACTTTATGAATAAAGTTTTTAGGGCTTTTTAAAGGTAATTGGAAAGTGAAAATCAAAACAGCCTGACCTAAATATTTTAAAGTATATTTCTTAAGAAGTACATAAACTAGGCAAGGGAAAAAATATGACTATGTAACAAACTTGACAACAAGTATGTGTATATAATGTATATAATGTTTACAAAAATCTGCTTGCAGGTGTATATTCAGTGTGTGGAGATTTTCTCAAACAGCAATGTTGCAAACTTTTATTGTTAGTCAGTTTCAGGTTACATTTATCCATAATTCATCCCAAAATACACTAATAATTCATCCTAAAATCTTACTATTTGCTTAAAAAAGTAAAGCAAATAGTAAGATATTTATGAGCTGCAAGAATAATAAAAAAAAAACTTTAGTTGCCTTTAGTGGAGAACCTCACAAGATCTTTTGATAGCAAAGCTTGGCTTGACCCCCGTTAGAGTCTGGTTGTTCATGTGTGAAAAGCTTCAAATGAGTGGTGTGTGATTTCATGGGACTTACTGGCTAAGTTTAAATGCAGCTTCACTTCAAGGCACTAAAGGATACCTGTGGTAGAAGTGTAAACATCTCCTTTTCCAAAGAACCATTGTGTTTTTGGGCTTTTTTTCAGGAGGACAATGAATAAATAAACAAAGAGGCTGGAAAGAAGGAATAAATAATTGGCCGTTACAGCATCAGGGATTGACAGATAGGTACATGTATGAAGTATGACAGGCACACAACTAGACAGACCCCCAGGGTCCTAACAGACTGAGCCCTTGAAAGGTATCAGCGCTTCCTGTTCTGCACTCTTCTGTCCTGAGGCCAAAGAAACCAAAGGTGGAATAATGGAGACATTGATCACCTAGGATGAGGCTCTATCTCTTTGAATATCCCTCGGAATGTCTTTTGGTTGTTGTTGTATGTCTCGAGAGGCCCATTCAGCCGGGGATTGAGAAAGCAAAGCAAAACAAAATGCCCCCTCCGGTCTTTTAAACACTTGCCATTCCTTCTTTCCAATCACTGCTATTGTTGCTATAGAGATTCGTGTTTCATTAGGCTCTGTACTGGGGGGGCGGTCAATCAATTACTGTGTGGCATGATCAAAAAGAACCCATTTAAAAACCCAATTTTGCTCTGGAAGGATCTGGCTGCCATATCTGCAGAAGGTGTGTGTGTGGGGAGGGGGGGCGGGGTGGCAGAAATGCGAGGGCAAGAGCAGAGTTTGCTTCCTGGCGTTCTTTCGATCATGCAGAAATATTCGGCGCCGTGTTCAGACAGGAGAACGTGGAGGCGCAGAAATGTGATCTAGCACCATGCTACGAGCTGAATTCCATTAACGTGCGGTTTGCAGCCGAGTACCTGTGTCCCACCAAAGGCATTTAATGCTAACGGCGCTCCGAGGAACTATCAGAGCCTACCATCGCTAATCCTTCTGGAATGGAGCACAAAGACTTTGAAGTTCGGGGAAGAACACTGTTATAGCATTTGGAGGCAAGACCGCACAGCGCTTGCGAAAAACTTAATTAAGAATCTTTAACTGGAATCAAGCCAGACGCCAAGCCGTCACGTGCTGGGAAAGGGAAGACAATGAGAAAATTACACTGAGCACGCCTGTGCCAAGTCTGCAAGTTATACACGTGGAGACAACAAGAAAACAGAGACAGCTAGCATGGTAATTAAGGTATTTAAAGTGCATGTCAGTTTATCAAAATGCAGGAAGAAGTGATTCTGGCCCTTAACGTTCAGAAGGAACACCGTGACAGACGTTTTGGATCTCATCGCACAGAGGTGCGGAAAATGAAAAGCGTTTCTTCTCATTATTTAAGAATCAAAGTAGGTGACATTCTCGGATTTTCAAGGAAACGTGCTCGAAACTTGCCAGGCTTGAAGCGGTGCGGCGTTTCCGATTGACGACCCGCATCGCTGCGCGAGAACGATTTGTCGGCTCAGATCTTCAGCCCCGGCGCTCCTTCCAGCTGCCGCTTTACCTTCGTCGAGTCCCCACGTAACAGTAATTAGAGAGGACTGTGCTCACGCCGCGGCCCTGGTTCAAATCCAATGTCGCTCCAGGAACGCGTGCTTTTCGGTCGCATGTGTGACATCAGGAATCCTAACCGCTATCGCTAACGTGCTATGCCTAAGTGGGGGGTCTGGACAAGCCACTAATATATGGATGCCAGCAGACTTGGGCAATTACACAGCTCGTTTTACAATCCAGGAATCAGAGAGTATATATACAGATATCTGATGAACAAAAGGCAGAGTAGAGTTTTTATTGACTATGGCCAGCATGTCTTCATATTATGTGGTGTTTTGGAACTTGGAACTGCCCCAAGTGGAGCTGGTCTCGATGCCGTTCAGCGTCTCCAGGCTCTTTTCCCTGCTATGTCCTGTGGGCGACACCTAACACAAAGGCCTGTTGCACCTTCTCCATGGTTTGGTACCCATCAGCCAAAGCTTCAGAATCTTGCTCCTCAACAAGGGGTGAATCTCAATACCAAGATAGCAAGACTGGTCTCGCTAACTTGGATTCCTAGAATGAAATTGGGGTGCAGTGAATCAATGGGATTGTCTCGTTCGATGAGGACGCAACCAATATTCCCTTGATAGTTGGTGAGGGAGCAAGGAGGCCAGCATGCGGGGATTTTTACCGTCCTCTGTACTTGTGTACTTCAGTATTGGAACTGGTCTTCGGCAATGAAGGATGACATAAAACGGGTAGACGAGAGCATAAGTATCAAGTATGCACATTGAGATTCACCCAAGGTCTCGAGTTCTGCTTGGAGGGATCAAGCGGCATCTCTTCTGCCCAAAACCCAGAGTGCTTTTGGGGCTGTGCAGTGATAGATGGAGCCAAACCTTGTCTGCGTTCACACGCATACTTAAACCAAGGGCTCAGGTTCTATCCATACTGTAATATATTAGGGGGTGGATTTCTGGAGTAGCAGACAGGAGAGTGGAGCTTGTTCAGTGGGTATTTTACTAGCCAATGAAGAATAAGAAGAGCAACATGGTGCACTACTGCAAAGTATGCACATCACATGATGAAAAGGACGAATCAGATGCCATTAATCCAGTCATGACGTGTATCATTTACTCATCTTTGCCAATGCAAGGGAGACGTTCCTTGCCCATGTTAAGGCAATTCTGATTATGCAAAAAATTTGCCGATGGACCGAAACCAATTTCTGGGGACAAAGGAGTTAATTTTAACATATTATTTTTTAGCTCACTCTTACTTTTTCAAAGGAATTGTTTTTTTTCTATTTTTTTTTTATGAGACGCCCAGATAAGGCCAAGAAAAACTAACATGGCCCTCATGATACATGGGGTCTCCCTGTCTTTTTCAGGTTAATAAATCATACATACTTCTTATAAATATCTTAAAGGAAAAAAACTACTTATGCAACTGCTGGATACATCCACAAAGCTGAGACAGTTTAGATCAGATTTTCCGAATGTGTGCCCCCCTCCATCCTAGCACCCCCCCCCCCCCCCCCCAGCCACCAGGAGGTGATTGTGAAACGTGTTTGATCTTCTTACTATTTTTTTTTTTTGTCGTATATAATCCATGACAAAAAAATAATGTGATTTAGTGTATCTCTAAATGGCAGAAAACCAGCTGACAGAAATTAATAAGCTAGCATGAGGAAACCGAGAAAGAAAAGAAAAGAGAGGAGGAAGAAAAAAAAACTGGCAACGAGATAGACGACTTGTTGGGGTCCTGTGTCCAGTGACACACTGGGAAGTTGCATAAAGGGGGCCTAGAAGCTCACCCCGAAGTCTGTGGCCTTTTCACTGGGCAACCTTCTTTCTTAACAAAATAAAAAATACTAGTTATTTCTGCATGTTGCGCTCCCGCTATTAGCTGTGGCCCAAACTGAATTGAAGCCTTGCAAGCCTACCCTTCTGCCTTATCTCCTTTGAGTCTGACGAGCTTGCTCGTCTGTAGTGACAGGGACCATGCATACATCTCCCTGACTGCTGTATAAACCTCTCCTTTCACTGCACTCAAACCTGTCAGTTAGTCTTTTACTTTTAATTTGATTTTTTTTTGTCACTTTGCTTCAGAGTAGCAGAATTATATATAGATACACACAGATAAACAGAGCACACGCTGGGAGTACAACGCTGAAAACAAAAAACAAAAATTTGAGAATGTTTTGTAAGAAGAGGGATCATCCAGGTAGAGGCTCATAGGAACTGGTCTCTTCTGGAAATGGGGGATTACTGAAGCCTTAATGGATGGGATGACCTGTAAGAAAACATCCTCAAGGGTGCACAGGATGATTTTGTTTGTAAAAGGTTGCTCTGTTGGCAGGGACGCTAGCTTGTGGTCCAGTGATGGATCCAAGCATGAGGACCCCTGATACCCAGCGCTGGGCCCGGCTCTCACAGCTGGACCTTGGATCCAGAGTCGTCTCTGATTCCCTCCTTTCCTAGCGCCCCCCCCACCCCAGCCCCATAGTCCTGACCCCAACAACCCGTCTTGGCTCTGTGTACAAGGCAGGAAAAGAGATAGCGGGCAGCGAAGAGGAAGCAGGCAGCGGGCTGGAGGGGGGGGGCGCTGGTTCGGCCGGCTCCTCCGCTGCCTGCTTTAATATAAATACTGGAAAGAGCCTGCTAGATATGGCTGTTTCCCAAGCTGTTTTTCAGCGGTCCAAGGTTGCTTCCGCAGAGCATTGTTCCACCATCTTCTGATGTGCTTGTGGGTCATGCCTGTCAAGTGCTCCAAGCCCCCCCTCCCCAATTCCACCCCCAGCCTCCCCCCCCCACCATGAAGCGGCACTGCAGATGGTTCCCAACAACACCCTGGGTCCAGCCAACTTACATCTGCTCTCACTTAGCCGAGCTGCCTCTGCCCCCCCCCCCCCCCCCCCTTTGTCACCCTTGTTGTTGTTTCCACTCCTTTGAAACTTAAAATATCTTCACCGATTGTGTACTGTGCACCTCGTTGCCATGGCAATTTCAACGTCTGGACAGAAGCAAATCTGCCATCGCTATCAGCTACGTGCAGAGACCAAATACTCAAAGGGCACAGCAAACATTGCCAGGCAGTCACTGCTGCAGCCCTGCGCCTCTTTTAATTTCCATGCACACAGAAATAATGTATGTGGGGAGGACTGCAGGGAGAGAGTGAGGGTGAAGGTCACATGGTCTGCAGATTCAAGCCGTTAAGAAAAAGAAGGTCTCAGTTTACATCTCCTCTGATCATAAAACCTGGACTTTGCTGGATACCCCAGTTAGACCTCGGAGGGTGTGTGTCTGCATTGGGGGGGGGGGGGGTTGTTCTTTTCATTCTGGGGTGGTCCCTCAAGACTCCAGCTCAAAGACAGCCGAGGAGTCACGAGGGAGGGCCAGAATGGTCAGTGCCTCAAAGGAGAGCCCATTCCTACCTCTGTTCAATGCCTCAAAGGAGAGCCCATTCCTACCTCTGGTCAATGCCTCAAAGGAGAGCCCATTCCTACCTCTGGTCAATGCCTCAAAGGAGAGCCCATTCCTACCTCTGGTCAATGCCTCAAAGGAGAGCCCATTCCTACCTCTGGTCAATGCCTCAAAGGAGAGCCCATTCCTACCTCTGGTCAATGCCTCAAAGGAGAGCCCATTCCTACCTCTGGTCAATGCCTCAAAGGAGAGCCCATTCCTGCCTCTGGTCAATGCCTCAAAGGAGAGCCCATTCCTACCTCTGGTCAATGCCTCAAAGGAGAGCCCATTCCTACCTCTGGTCAATGCCTCAAAGGAGAGCCCATTCCTATCTCTGGTCAATGCCTCAAGGGAGAGCCCATTCCTGCCTCTGGTCAATGCCTCAAAGGAGAGCCCATTCCTACCTCTGGTCAATGCCTCAAAGGAGAGCCCATTCCTGCCTCTGGTCAGTGCCTCAAAGGAGAGCCCATTCCTACCTCTGGTCAATGCCTCAAAGGAGAGCCCATTCCTGCCTCTGGTCAATGCCTCAAAGGAGAGCCCATTCCTGCCTCGGCACCAGGGCTGTCTTAGGGCTCAGCGAGACATAAGATGAGGCACGACCCAGTAACCAGGCCCATCTAATCAAACTTAATAACCTGCTGTTTATAAAAGATACCCTGAGTCTGCCACCTACACAATGTTCATCTGCATGTTTGCTAATTATCCAGCATTTAAAGCACATTTGCCTAAATATTAATGTTGATCAAAACAACTTAATTTTGAGTTGACCAGTATGCTAAGTATGGCATCTAGTAGTTCGGTTTAAAGCATTTCAGTAGATGTCCCTTTCAATGTAAAAAGACTTATTACAGAACTGGTTTGCTGAAAACAAATCCAAGTTAAAACTCTAGTGAAACCATTTAGGACAGAGGAAATGATCACAGTCAAAGTCACCAATTTATGGCTGCGGATTCTCACTGGAAATATTAATTGGTTTGCTGCAGACTGATTTTGTAGGCGACCCACGAGGAATACTTTGAGTGAGCTTTAAAGAAACACAAAGAGGCACGCCTGGAATGCTGTATGGATCCAAGACGATATGTTTGTGTTTGTGCGCTGGGCACATATGCACAAAAGCATTTTTTTTTTTGCCTTGCTTGAAATGTCGGGATTTTGAAAAAAACAAAAAACAGAAACACAACTGTGACCAGTCTTGACATAATGATCACCCAGAAATACTTAGGACTTCTGCAGTGGAATGCCATCGTAGGGCCTTTACTGGAATGGAATGCAGAAACGGGCCACTTGCCTGCTTCAGATAAAGCTAAGCTCCCAGAGAGTTGACTTGAACTTAGTGAATGCAGGTTAAATCCTCTACTGCACTCTGCGTTTTTTTTTTTTTTTTTTTTTTCATTTGTTTAACCATATTGGCTGATTTCCCTGTGGTGTCTCTGCACCTGCCTCACTGCACCTTTTCCTGGGTGCCGCCACCGCATTACATCCTGCGATGTAGGTCATGCAACTGGGTCAAGCAGAGGTCTGTCTATCTGTCTATTGTGGGCACGACTTCAAATGCACTTTGAACATTGCGGCTATCATTTCTCAGGCGGATTGAGAATGCAGAATGGAGCGGTCGATAAAGAGGGAAGGCACACACACACACACACACACACACACACACACGCAGATCTGTAATTATATCTTTGTGGGGACTCTCCATTCATTTCTGTGGGAAAAACTCTAATCCAAACATGATGACCTTAACCCCTACCCAGCCCTAACCTTAACCATAAGTAACTAAACTAAATATGAGACTTTTGGCATTTTTAGTTTTTTGATTGCATTCACAGATCTTTGTGGGGACTTGAAAATGGTCCACACAGCATCAGAATAACAGGTTTTTATCACATTTATCACAATGTAATATAAACCTAATCTATACACACACACAAACACACACACAGTTATCAGATCAAAGAGTAACAATCCTAAAACTAGGTTAAACACTCTGGCCACATACTGCGTTTGATTCCAAATGAGAAGTTTGATCTTGCTCAATGTTTCACACACACGCAACATTACATGCACACATGCATGCATATGCACAGAATGACAGTATTAGCAAACAGGCCAAGATCATAAAAGTCCAGGTGTAGGTTACGGGAAGGGATGCAGAGAGCACAATAAGGGTGGAGAACCCACCGTAGATGTACAGGGTGGAGAAAAGGGAGGCGTGACCTGCCCCATCTCAGAGCAGTGCTCTTCCTATAGCTGGCCAGGTTTCTGCACCCACTAACACCATCTCCAAAGGCTGCCTCTACAAGATGAGGCTAATAGTCTTTGCAGTCTTTCCTGCCTGGTGATAACGCAACAGGATACACTCCCTATGGAAGGTCCTGCCATGTTCCGTCTTGGGTTTTCCCTTTCAAGTACTGCTACAAGCTAACAGCAATCATAGTTTTTCGAAAGCATCCCACCAGACTTCTGAAACACTAAGACTTTTTTTTTGTCAGACAGCCTTGTATGGTACCATCTATCATATTTTTGTGATGCTAAATTGTTTTGGTTGCCAAATAATATTCACAAAATGCTGCAAAATTCTCTAGGCCGGCTGCAGGCTAATGAGTCTGGGGGAGTTCTGAGTAGTCCTTGAGTAAGGTGATTTTCTCCGGAAGACGTGAGCTTTACTGACTGATTCAGCTGCAGCTGAGATGGGAGAGAACGAGAGAGAGAGAGAGAGAGAGAGAGGAGGCGGGGGGGGGGTTTGGGGTGTGTGCGTGTGTGCATATGTGTCCGCACGAGTATGCGTTTGCATGTGTGCGAGTCTCCCTCCCAGTCACACCTTTCATAAACACACTCCGGTGTACGCACTGATAAGACGGACCCCTTCAAGGAAGTCCCGGCTCCCCCTTGGTGTGTAATTACTTCTTGGGGAAAAAGAAAAAATGAGGTAAAATAAATAAATAACGCGACGTGCTGGAACTGTGCAATAGGTGCTCTAGAGGTAGGACTGGTTTATCTGGTGGCACAGTGCTCTCAAATCCCCTGCCTTTGCCTTCGGCCACTGGAAACCATTAACTCTTCAGTTGATAAACTTCGTTAAGAGCCACCCAGCAAAATAAATACTTTTTTGCTGTCCCTTTATTCAAAATTGTATCACCCCCCCCCCACCCCACTGGCTCAACGCTGGGTCAGTCTGCGATATGATCTGATGTTCTCTGATAGTCCGTTTCTTGGCATTATGCTGAACAATCCCTTCAAACGAGCCTGTTTAATGAAAATACATTCCTGGGTTTCATGGGTTTAATGGATTTTCTTCCCTCTTTCTTCAGGATTTGTGGAAAGTGCTGAAGAACCTGACAGCCCATTTTAGGAACTGCTGACTCGAGAGGAGGGAGTATTTCTGTCAGTGTTGAGGGAATAAAACATTTCAGGTTATACAACATGCGAAAGTCACTTATGGAAAAATAAATTAATGTATAAATCCCCTCAAATGTCTCCAAAACCGACCAGTTTGTCAGAATTGTGAAATTTAGCTTATTTCCATTTAAGCATACAGGTGTGAAAGCAAGATCATGATAGGACATCACTATGTTAGGATATTTTCGGCAAACTGGCTGACTTAGGGATTACATTAGTAATGTTTACTCGCTAGTAATGCATCTTTGTTGGGCATCACTTGTTCTTCAATGGACACCATTAGATGCTTTGTTGGTGCATTAGCAGGACAAGTAAGGGGAGAACAGAAAACCTAGACAAGATCTAAACAAACACTGGAAAAACATGCTAACTATGTCCTGTACAGAAAATGAAATCATAACTCTGGACAGGTGTGGCCAAAATGCTACCTACGGAGTCATCGCACCACCCTAAAAATATATCAGGCCCTTCTTATCATTAAAATTAAGGTGGACTTTATTGACCCCATGAAGGAAATTCTGGAATAAAATCTTCCACTGAGGCTGTTAAAGTCACACATCTGTTGCGTGTGTGCCAAGTCTCTTTCAGACTTCTAATAATTACTCACCTTGTCAATATCTCCCCTCTGCATTTTACTGCAGTTTACCTAAACTTTATTTAACCTTCAACATCTCTGTGTGTTTACCAGAGAAACATAACATTAATTTCCCAAGGGCAGGATGAGGTAACTTCATATCCAAATGATTATTTCAACCAGAAGGCAAACTGAACTGCAACTCAGCCACTGAGATTTAGACACCGTCCGTTTCACCTGCTGAGAGAATCATTTACTTTCGGCCAAGATGGCAACAGCTGCTCTTTAACTCTGCTTAACCCCTGTTCAGTTCTGTTTCACGACGCCCGATGCGTCCCTCTTTTCCCCGGAAATTGTTTTTGCTAAGCGCTGTCTATTAAAAAGTCAAACAAAAAAAAAAAACTCAATGTAACGGCCAGACACAGCTACATGAAAAGAGGAGTAACTGCATTATTTCAGCATTATTTGAGGATTCATTTGAGTAAAGTACAGTACTTGCATTCGCTACGGAAAAGCAGGCGGGATTTATAGGCGCCCGAATACCACAATAATGGGCAGCAGATGTCTTCAGGGGTCCTTCCACCAGTGACACATGTGTTTAAGAGAAGAGAGGATGACTTTGATGGGCCTAATCAAGAATGCCTTCAGCACCATCTTCTTCCAGTTTCTGCCGGGTCTGCTCAGAATTACCGGCCAGTTCTAGCTCTGGTTTCTGTTACTGGGATGAAGTGATTTGTAAATAAAATACAACAGACGAAGGAACCTCAGGAATTCAGACGAGTACAAAGAAATTCACAAATCAGTCATTTGGTTTTAACAAAAAAAAAAAAAAGATCAAATGCAGGACTGTGAATTGGAGTTACATTGGTACAGACCAGAGGTGGAAAATTCAGGTCCAGAAAGTACAAATCCAGACCAAGGTTTTGTTTCAACCAATCAGTTGAACAGTAACCCTAGTAGTTTGAGGAGATCTGTGTAAGGTTTGTACCTCAGCCACTTCTGTTCTATATAACAATTATCTATTTCTAAAGGAATTTATTCTTATTATTGCTTTTAAGAGTGACACAGATCAATGTAAACATGTTTTCCCCATTGCTGCTCTTACCAAGGCGGGCCATGTGCCTCATTCGCACCATCGCAACATCTGAGAATAATTGCTCAGAGAAGGCCGACCAGAGACAGGCTGCAAGAAGACAAACCCTTTCTCACGAGAAACCACCACAAAATGCCGCCTTACCAAACAAGACGAAGTAGGATGCAGATGCGTGAGTCTCAAGGCAAGGTTGTTTGGGGTAAAGGGGAATAAAAGCAGAGATCAAAACCCAAGGCTGCTTAAGCTGTCAGACGTCCATGTTTGTAATGTTCATGTGACGCCATTTAGCCATAATACTCAACATTGACAAGAGATAATGATGGGGAGGCATGTAAACAGAAATGGCTGCCTTGTTAAGTTCCTTTTCCTTTAAAGGGGATTTCTCTGCTTTCTCCCGTAAGACACTGTTTCTTTTAATGGTCTCACTCGTTCTGTCACATTCTCTCTAGATGCCCCCTGATGCTTTCATCATTTCAAAGATATGTGGAGAAGCTCCAAGTTAGGCTTAAGCAAATGACTTCTGTAGCAAATCTGCCACAAATTACCACCGAGAGACGCTATGAAGAGCGCACCGCTCTTACGGAGCCATTTCTACCCGCAAACGAATTCCCTGATGAACATCTAACTGAAGTCAAGCCTAAAAACCACAGTTTACTATTTTAGGAATATTATGCCATATTAAATCAATACATTTTTAAACAGCAAAAAAAATAAAAAAATAAAACGTTTTCCTATTTTCCTAATGCTTAGTTTTCTTTGGCTTTTTGTATGGTGTATGTCTTAATATTTTTGTCACATTTGGGAAAACTTCACTTGAGATCATTATAAACTGTCAAAATGTCTTCCAGTACTTTTACAGTCAGTCTGGTTATAAATGTTTAAAAAGCCTTGACAATGGGGAAAAAAACAATACTACATGACTCAACGACAGCTTTGGAAGTACCGTGGGAATAAGGAGTGTGACAGAAGGCAGACCTGCTTTATCTTATCTATTGCTATCACCTCTAACCTTCTTTGTGACCAGCTGTTTCTCAGAGGAAGACATCCAGTCCTGGTCCAGGCAGAATTAGTGACTTTGGGGGCAGTTTCCACTTTTGTCCCAGGTTGCTTTGGTCCAGCTCCGTCTGCCGCCACAGCTCCTGTCCTGTCTTGTTTCCTCTGGGGGGGTAGATCTTGTCTCCAGCAACTTCCTGCATGGATCATGCGCCCGAACCTGTGCTGGGGTGAAGATAAACCCAGACGGGTAGATCATGGTGACAGGTGTGGAACAGCAGAATCAGCTTTCGCATGCTAGTTGTGGTCGTGCGTTAAGCCTTGTCAGAGCACTGGAGAGTAGAGGACGTCTATGCATGAATGAAACAAGCAGCCAAGTCAGAAGTGGGTAAACCTGTGACACGTTAAAGACCAGGTGCAGGATAAACAAAGAGATCCCATTGTATGTCTGTGTACAGAGTGCATAGTCACCGTGACCCATCCTGGTCTGTAACCCACAGGCTGTTAAGCTGACCTGGTCTGGGGAATCCCAAGCAAAATCTCAACAACAGCGAAACCAGTGTCGCCCAACTTGTCGGAACAGGAAAGCACAACACATCGGGGCATCTAAGAGGGTCGCTGAGTCAGACCTTGACTAAATGGAAGTAATAAGCAGGAATATGCTGTTTTAATGTATCATTTCTGAGCAAACAACCAAGTACCTGTCAGTAGTTGTTCATTAGAAAAATACTGTCTGTTACAATGCAGGCCGCCTGAAAATGGAAACGAAAGGCAGGCCGTGATTCCCTTCATTAGGCTGCGCGTTTTGCGAGGACCCCCATTAGAAAGTCAATTGCTTGTTACGCATTCATGTCTGCTACAGTCACTCTGACGGCGTGACCTCGCGCTTGACCCTGCAGGCTTTGAACTTCCCTGCTCCTACTTTGCCAGAATTAGGCCTTTGATTTTATATCCAACTGCATAAGTAAACCACACTACATTTTAGGAATGTAAATAATAGAAAAGGCCTTTGTGAACAGTACATTGGATGCTTCTGCATACCACATAATTATTTAGAGAGCATATGTAAATACCTCTTGTGAGTATGCAGGAATGTATGCGATTTCCTCTTCAAAGTCAAACCAGTTATTTGGTGTAGAGATAGGAAATAGTACAAAGTGGATAACAAAAGAAATACTTTTCGAAGTACTTTGGAAATAGCACTGAACACAGCGCTGAACCATGGGATTTACGCAAAAAAAAAACTTTAAGATTTCAGTCACTGATCAAGTGTAGTTTTACTATCCTTGGAAGCAGGGCCTGGCTCCAGCGCTGGCAGAGCTCAGAGATGCAGAGCATCCGCTCCGGCACTTGCCTGCTGGGGTTTCAGGCGCGGATTTGGGCTGCGCTCTCTGGCCTGCCACGCAAAAGTGGCTTTGGGACCAAACCCTGGCCGACCCGCAGTGACTCACATTTAGCCGGGTGCTACTCGGGTTTGGGGGGGGGCTTAACGACGGCTTAGTTTTGCAGGGAGAGGGGATTGTGGATGCAGAAACTTCAGATGCTTGGTGTTAGGAGGGTACCATGTCTTCATGTCAAACCGGGCCTGCGGTCGCGTCGGACCACAAGCACCAGCCGCATGAGGGCTCTAGATCTCAACTTCGAAGTTTCTGGGAGCCCCCCCCCCTAAAAAAAAAAAAACACACACACACACACACCTCATAATGGGTTTGTAAAATCATTCAAAACAAAACACAATGGCAAAGGCAACCACAACAAGAGATCTAGGAAAAATGAAACATTAATAATATAGTGTGATTCAATTCAAAAGGTGAAGGTTTTAATTAAACTGCATTGTTAAGAACAATCCCACCAAGACTGGATCATGGTGGAACATCTATAGTATATGCCAAATAATTAAGAATTTATGCATAGCAAAACAGCAAACTAAACCTGCAACAAAACAAAAACAAGTTTTGCTGGAGGACATCTGAGATATCGGCAGTCGGAGCATTCATCCTATTTCGCCTTTGAGCAGTAGATTACTGTAATTACAATTACCACAAGATCTTCAAAGCAGAAACAATGCTTGGATTCATGACTCATATCTGTCCGCATTATCCTTCGTCGGGACAGGTGTATCATTTCCCAACATTTCCCAGGAGTTTCACATCTATGGGGCATCACCTACAACCAATAATATGCAACCAGAAAGTTTCCACTGGTATATCTGTTGTTGCTTTTCAAGATTACTGGAGAAGTTGACCTTATGTTTGTTTCCAATCAGTATTTTTCCTGTGCTATTCATTATATTTACCGGATGGTCCAAAAAAAGAAAATGTAAAAAGCTTGCTGGAATGCACACTGTGGAATGATCATATGAATCATGTGATTTGAAACAGACATGAACTGGAGTTGCCTGGACACAGTGTGCAGATGCCATTCTCACACAAAGCCTCGTTCCCACTAAAACGAAGCCCAGCCACGAACTTCGGGATTTGCCGGGCTCACCTTGAACACGGCGCCATTTCCTCTAAACCTAACACCATCTGTGAATGAACATTTTTAGCATCCCTGTGAAGCTGGGTTCAAGTTACATTCCAGCAGTGAACTACACCCTCCTTGCCAGTCCCATAAACTGTTTACACTCCAGTTCCCCACCTGGAGAGGAGCCAAAGTAAACCCCAGTGCTGCAGATAAAGATTGTGGATTTCATGAGGATTCTGATTTGATTCTGCGGTGTAAAGTTTTCTTTTCTTCATATAAGGGAAGGGGAACTCCGCTGAAGTCCGCACGACATCGCCTGCCATTTCTCTTTATTTGAGCTCTATTTCACCGCGAGAAGAACCTTTTATGTTTTTTACTATAGCAGACTAAGCTACAGCCCCCTACTATCATAGAGACTGATTACAAAACTATCAGGTCATTTCCTTATCTTGAGTCAATCGGTGAGAAGTGCTGTAGTGCTGCCTGATTCCCATCGACAGATGCATCTCTTCCTGTGAAAAATTTGCCATCACATGACCGATACTGATTTATTTCTAGTATTCTTATTATTATTAATCATACAAAAACTCCATAGATTGAGTCTAATAGCTCATTCCCAGGAGAGAGCCGCAATGGGTCTATGAACATACAATTCAGTTTGACTTTATTCATATGCTGCTCATATCAAGGGGCAGAATCACAAAGCCACACACACACACACACACACTGAATATGTGAGAAATGTGTACTCTGAAATATATGCTTGTCTAAGACTTTAATTGCTTCTGCAGCTAATGGTGAACACCAGCATTTTCCTTTTCGGGAGCGGAATATAACCTATAGCCTCCAAGCAGAATGTCCTGCAGTGACATGTATACTGAATACAAATCAGAGGCTGGGTCTTTATATCTGTGGTGCAGTTCTCATTTCCAATTCGAGAACTGTAGCGCAATCAGAGGTCCCTGGTGGATAAAAGGAAAGCAGTTCACTGAATATTAGCTAATGCCACATTTGCAAGTCTTCGAGAGTGAGAGAGAGAGAGAGAGGGATGGAGGGAGAGAGAGAGAAAAAAAACTTGTGCTGTTTGGGGAAAAAAGAGATAATTTCTTGTGAAACCTCTGTATGAATCACTTTGTACTGCTGGACCGATGGATGTGACGTCTGGGAAGGGATTGCTCTCTTTTCATCATGAAACCCCATCTGGTACCAAGACCATGTCTGTCAAAGCTTTCGCCTTTAATGTCCCAGCTTGGACTCTGCATCAATTTATTCCTATTGCAGCTGTGCAAAATACTGAGGCGCAAACACAAAATGGCACAGGCGCGCGCACACAAAACGGCACAGGCACACACCAAACAGCACAGGCACGCACACACAGAAACACACGCCAACACACTAAACGGCACAGGCACGACACACAGAAACACGCATGCACACACAAAACGGCACAGGTACCAGCACACAAAATGGCACAATCACGCACACACAGAAACACACACGCACAAACGAAACGGCACAGGCACGTACACACAGAAACACGCATGCACACACAAAACGGCACAGACACGCAGACACAGAAACACACGCGGGCGCACAAAACGGCACAGGCACACACACACAAAACGGCACAGGCACACACACACAAAACGGCACAGGCACACACACACAGAAACACGCATGCACACACAAAACGGCACAGGTACCAGCACACAAAATGGCACAATCACGCACACACAGAAACACACACGCACAAACGAAACGGCACAGGCACGTACACACAAAACGGCACAGGCACACACAAAACTGCACAGGCACGCACACACAGAAACACACGCCAACACACTAAACGGCACAGGCACGACACACAGAAACACGCATGCACACACAAAACGGCACAGACACGCAGACACAGAAACACACGCGGGCGCACAAAACGGCACAGGCACACACACACAAAACGGCACAGGCACGTACACAGAAAACGGCACAGGCAGACACACACAAAACGGCACAGGCACACACACACAAAACGGCACATGCACACACACACAAAACGGCACAGGCACACACACACAGAAACACACGCGCACACACAAAACGGCACAGGCACGCACACACAGAAACACACGCGCACACACAAAACGGCACAGGCACGCACACACAGAAGCACGCGCATACACACCCACACACGAAAGGGCAGTGCCGAATCGAAATGTGAATGTTTTCTGCTTGAAAGGGACAGCTATAATTAAAAACAATGGGCATAAAATGATGATAAATGAATGATGATCTTTGGTGGCCCCCACCCCTTGACTAAGCAGTTACGTTTAACAGATGTTGAGACTTGCTAGCATGTTCCTAACAGTGCTGGTGGTTCTCCTAAATGGGACTTATAGGAAAGTGGGCAGAGTTTCCTGGAGATCTTTATAACACAATATTTGTTGTTTAGCTGCTCTGAAGAACATCATACCACAAAGATTCCCTTAAGCCCCGCTCTGGCCAGGAGATAAAGAACTGTTATGAACGGCTGAGGTTACCCTAACTACAGAGTCCCTCACAATGACACGGTCAAACATGCCATTTGAGTGGGGAGTTCACAGCCAAGTCCCCTGTGGCACTACACTGCAAGCAATACCGTTTTATTTTAGAATGAACAGAAGAGCTTTGAGTACCCGGCTGACCATCCTGAGCAGTGAACAGGCTCATCAGCAGGCTATATAGGTAGCATTTCATCACGGGAGGTGCCTGAATAAAAGTAACATGGAGTAAAAACACATGACAGACACACTGAAAGGGGGGGGGGGGCTGGGGGGGCATGCGGATATCCTCAACGAAGGACACCGGCATGCAAAGCAGAAACAGATACCCACTATTAGAGGAAATGTTTACCTTTTTTGTAGCACTGTAACAATTTACGCAACTCAACAGAGCCCGGATTTCCTCTGTTCTGGGCTCTCTCATTTTACTCGTCTTAATTAGCTAGTCGGGAAGAAAGCTTCTTTGAGATGGTCATCATGTTGCCAATCACAGTTTAGGAAAAAGCAAACTGCCGCCTCATCGTCCTATGATCTTTCTCCTCCAGGAAAGGCTGGGGTCTATATGAGGTTAATGGTACTGAGAAGGGAAATCATTTGCTTAGAATAAATGGCAGAAGCAGTTAAATAAATTAAAATGACTCAGAGGGGCACGAATAAAATATTGATTCGGACTGACCCAGCTGAATATTTCTGCTAATGGAAAACAAGCCAAAAATATTTTCTGTTTGTCTTTCCTTTTAGTGGGATCCTTGCTTGCATTTTTGACTAACCTGAATCAAGCAATATCAAAGGGAACATTAATATTAACTTGTATGAAGACAAATGAAAGGGCATTTTTTCCCCTCGCAATTAACAAAGTCTCAGAGGTTCATCTCTTCTCTGAAATTCAGTGAACAAAACCAGTCCACATGCTCACATGCAAGACAATCAATATTTAGTGTTAGTACAGCGCAGGACAGACAGAAAGAACAAGAATGCTGTTTGAGCCTCATAAGGGCTGCCCAGACTACTAATGCAAATTTAAAAGAGGAGTCTGAACGTTGTCAGTCAGTTCTCTCTTTGTTCTTCTTCCAGAATTGGCCACTGTGATGGGTTTCCACGTTTTTTCTAAGAGTTGTGCTGATTAATAAAGCATCAGACTGAAACATGTTAGATGGTAACTGAAAGTGCTGCCGAGGTGCTGAGTACTGAGTATTGAGTATTGAGTATCGCCCGGTCAATAGAAAGACAGGAGATAATGCACATTAGTGTGGCCTGTTGTCCTCTGCGGCTATTTACAACCATCCAACATCAAAACACCAGCACAAGGTCGCGGGGGCCCTTAGTCTCTTCAGGAAACACAGTGCACAAAGGCAGGGGGACACCCTGGATGGGATGCCAGTCCACTGAGAGGCACACATAATGGGCTATTTCGAAATGCCAGTTCACCTAAATTTGGACACGTCTCTGGCTGCGTTTCACACGGCACTTTTATTTGCTGTTTACATGCAGTGACCGTTCAGAGGCAGGTCTGAGGGCTTGCCCGCTCTCCCTACAAGAATTTAAAGAGCAGAGATAGAGGTCTGCATAACACAGCGTTACTATCAATCCCTAAGTTAGTTTACTGTCCGTGAGTGTATCTCACTCTGCATGTCGCCAACGGTAACGTACGTCATAATGGGATGATGTCATCCCATGTACAATATGCCTTAAGGAGGCAGTACTGAATGAAATTGATCTGACACGTAGATTGGTGGTGGGTCCTGTGACACTGGAGGTGTGATGCCGCAGTGTTATGCACTGTGTGCCCGCCCCCCCCCCCCCATATATGACCCATGCAGCTTAGTTTCCTGTTCTCCTTGTTGGCTTTAACTTTTTAATATTGAAATTCTCAAAAGAAAAGACTCGTATATGACTGAGGGCACTTTAAAGGGGGGCCAAATGAAAGTTGGATTAAAGAGACAAAACTGATTAATCTCCTTCCATTTGGTTAAAGGAATGGAGCAGCCTTTGCCCAAGGGCTTACATGAATATTTTCCAAAGGGATGAGTTGCAAATCTCAGCCACTCTCTATAGATATCTGGGCCGAGAGTCGATAAGGTTGCCAAAAAGGAAGTAAAACCCCATTTACTATTTGCCAAAAATGAATACATGCTAAGCCTGTAGCATCTCTGCATGCTTCACTATGACAACTGTAGCATCTGTTTGCATGCTTTGCTATGACAACTATAGCATCTCAATGAAGTTCATAGTTGTTAACAATCTCCTCCATTCTGCAACAAGCTCTTAATGATAGCCTCTTCCTTGGGAGTTTCTAACACAACTCCTCACAACAGGGTACATTTTCATCACATTTTCTTTCTCCAGCACCTTACTGTACGTCTTCTTCTCGATATTATCATTGCAAGGTTTTGCACACTATCCTTGATCATGTCAAATAAGTACTAAGTGTCCAGAATTTATAGTGTGACTTTTAAAGAAAGACCTTGGATAGTTCAGAGAACCATGTGTGATAGATGGCAGTGGAAGATGAAATTCTTCCTTGAATTACGCATAAGCCACATCTTCATGGTCTTTTCAAAATTAAGCCTGAAAGTATTCCTTTTGATTTTTCGCAGTTTTTCAAAATGATAATCAGGTTGTGAAATATATTCCTTCTAACATTCCTCAAACATGTGATACAGAAATTAGGTCAACCAAACACAATCTGACGTTCCTGCTGGGAACGTTGGTAATGTTGGGGGGCTTTCCTGTCCCCATGACCCAGAGTTTGTACACCGAGAACTGGCTCCAGGAGACCATCATTTGGACAAACGATCACTCTGTGATGACTATGAGCTAAGAAAACTCCATTTCCTGAGATTACTGTAATGTCTGCTTTTGTATCTGGTCCTTTCATTCTGGAAACAAAAACATCAAGAAAGCTGAAGCCTTGAGGGTATCAAACTCCCAGCGTAATAAATCCAGCCTGACCCAACTTCAGCAAACCACAGCAAGACACCACTAGGATGGCTCCCTGGCTAATGAACTTGGCAACCACCTTGAGCATCAATACACAATCTTCTTGACCCCCTTCGTACCCTGATAAGTAACAGGAACAGAGGGGCGACAGAAACGATCTTTCAGGCTAACAAGTGTAGCGTAGCCGTTTATGACACATGAGGCTCAACAAAAACCAGCCAGACTGTTTTGCAATCCTGCTTGGTTTCAGCATGAGAGTGATGAACAGACAGAATGATATTTGTACCACTGGATGACAAAAGGCTAAGTCAATATTTCCTATGACAAGCAAAATGCCGTTTTTCTTAGGAAGGCATCTTAAAATCATGCGTCATCAGTATACTTCCCCAGACACGATCCTCTACCCTCAAGACAAAACTAACCACATCAATGGATGAACCGGAATTTCATTAAAGCAACTTCTTACTCATCGGATAACACATCTGTCTATCTGGCCAACATATTCTGTTCCTCAGATTTAATGGACACTGATGCCAGCGTAATGATATTTCTTTGATACTGGTTAGTGTCTAAAGAAAAATTAGCGCTGCTTCTAAGTAGACCTCTAATGTGCATGTCCAATATCTGTTCTTCAGATGATTTGACTTGGTTCTTAAGATTCACAAGAATGCCACACCACTTTCTCATGAGCATGATCTCAAAGCTTCAGTCCTGGTTGACCATGCCTTGGATATACAGTATGTATGCATCACATGTGATGTGTGAGAATTCATCTCCGGTTATGAATAGGGATTAGGTGTTTGTATTTTTTGGCAATGTCTGGAAAATGTTCAGAAAGAAATTGTGAGTTATTATTATAATTGTTATTGTTTTTGATTTGTAACTTCAGACACAATTCACAGTATACAGTTTATACATGGGAAAAATATACATGGATTACAAAATGCCTTCTGTAACTTTTTAATAATCTTTTTAATTAACGTTGAAGGAATTTGCCAACTGTAGTTAGACATTTACAGTGACCCTGCAGTAAAGTAAGTGGTTTAGGAAGATGAATTAATTGAATGAATGAATGAATGAATGTGTCTCAAGCATTTGATGTAAAACACGGATTTTTAAGAAGCATATTTAACGGTTAGTCTTTCTTTCAAATCATCTGTGATTTAATACTCTATATGATGTACTGCAAAACTGTTTGGAATATGTGTAACCATAGTGACCCCTTACTGTATGTTCTGAAGGACTTTCTAGAGCACATGCAGGAAACAGATGAGTTAGCACAAAGTACATCGCTTCTTAAATTAAATGTTTGTTTGCTATAACAGTGTTGAAGGCCATTCATCAATACCTGCAGTTATTTGTTACTGCTGCAGTAGTTGGAATTTGTTTTAAGAAGCTCTTGTTAGCATCTCGTTATTAGACTTGATATTTTCATTATATGTACTGAATTGGATCAGCAATCCTCTGTGATTTTAGTACTTATTTTACTAAAATAAACATTAACAGTTCGTACAGTAAGTACACCTTTGCCAGTGAGTAAAATGTGTATCGTTGTAATAATCACACCAGTATTACAAACAGAACTATAGAGAACCTGTTGACAAGTATGTACAATCTTTCATAGCGGTATTGTACGGCAGCTTTCCCCAAATGACCAGCCCACATTAATGTGACAGATACCAGAAACTTCTCTATAGATGTCTGTGGGTGTCTAGCATTAGAAACACAGGATTTAACTAGTACAAGCTAATGCCAAGTTTGGTTGGGTTCAACTTTTCACAAATGCAAAACTAAAATAAAAAAAAAAAAGTTTTTTGTTTTCATGTTTTGAGGGGGCGCCTTGGTAGTGCAGTGGTTAGTGTTGTCTCCTCACATTTCTGGGACCTGGGATCTAGTCTCCACCAGGGTTCTGTGTGTGGAGCTTGCATGTTCTCCCCGTGTCATTGTGGGGTTTCCTCCGGGTACTCTGGTTTCCCGCCGCCCCACAGTCTAAAAACATGCTGAGGCTAATAGGAGTTACCCAGTTGCCCATAGGTGTGAGTGAATGGTGTGTGACTGAGCCCTGTGATGGGTTGGTGCCCCATCCTGGGTTGTTCCCTGCCTTGTGCCCTGTGATGGGTTGGTGCCCCATCCTGGGTTGTTCCCTGCCTTGTGCCCTGTGATGGGTTGGTGCCCCATCCTGGGTTGTTCCCTGCCTTGTGCCCTGTGATGGGTTGGTGCCCCATCCTGGGTTGTTCCCTGCCTTGCACCCGTAGGGTCCAGACCCCCCATGACCCTGAATAGTATAAGCAGTTTCAGAAAAGGGGTGGATAGATCGATTTTCATATTGTGAAATGATCTATTGCAGTTGTATGCTATCAATAATGCAGCTAAAGAGCTGGATGGCAAACAGCCATACAATCAACAGTACTCAATTTTCAAAGACTATTCCAGGATTTAATTGCTCGTTTGTTTGTTTGGAATTTTATTACTAGGCCAAATGCAGACAGCACAATAGAAATACCATTGGGTATTTTATTCAGCCTCAATGGTAGGTATCAGACATTGGATATTGTTTTATTTTTCTTTATTCTTTTGAATCTTTATGCCATTCTCTTCACTTTCTTGGCCTTTTCTTGTCTTCGCCATATTTCCACTTGGACCGAAAGGTGACAGAATATTTCATCAGTCTTGCTCACTAATTTCCATAGATATTTACAGTATCTGCTGGAGTCGTTCACTCTGTTATATGACTATTTTCACCCAATAAACCATCAATTGGTGTACAATATCGAGCTACTAATACAAGAGGTCTACCCTAAACCTCTGAAGCCATTGACGTTTTGTTTACAAATTGATAGTGAATAACATGCACTGTTTGTTTGTTGACATATAAGACCTTTAATTGTTCTGCCATAGTGGACACATTTTTCATGAAGCTGATAGGGCTGATGAAGCAATAATGACCCATATTGATGGTGACACAGTTTATCCTGTGATTTAAAACTCTTACGGGGATATAATGGTCTCACCACCAGTTTAAAATCAAACCACTGTCACGATGTAATGGCAGCATCCTGAAATAAATGATACGTAGAGTTTCATTCTATTATCAGAGGGGATGTATTTTCAGGGGTATGGAGGTTCAATATTCTACTGACACCAATTAAATTATCAGATTGTGTTTACAATAATAATAATAATAATAATAATAATAATAATAATAATAAACCAAAGCCCTAAGACTGCCAAGACTTATGCTACAGCCACAAACGATTTTTTGCATGTGTACTTCACCTCTGTGTCTCTCACATACACTTTGGATCTGACTTTCCCAGCATTATGATCTGAGGCCACGACTTGATGTGTTTAGACCATCGCAGTGTCTAAATGTGGTCTTTGCTTTAACACTGCATTTGGGTATTTAGAGGCCTTGGCAAGATTCATCCCAAACACTTGCCAAGCACCCAATGTATGGATCAATAGCAAATACTTATATTTCATTTAAATAAATCTTTCTAGCGTTGCCATTGGGCAAGGTAGCATCACATGATATAAAACAAAATACACAAAGCAATGTATTGGAACTTTCTTATTAACTAATGTGAATTATGTCAATTTAGTCAGTTGATATATCAGTTAATTGGGGGACTGGTGTTATTGCAGCATATTTTATTGACACGTTTCTTCTGATTTTTTTTAAATAGGCCATAGGAATAGGAGTCTGCTGTCTACTGTACATCTGTAGAGATTCAAAAGGAAATTCCGCAAAGCATGAATCTAGTTCAGTAATCATCTACTACCCTTTTGATGATGACAAATTCATTGTACAATAACAAATTGTAATAGCACAGAGCATCAAGAACTCAGCTGCATTGCATGAGATTTGTTTTAATTGAGTTTAAATGAATGTGCTTTTTACATTCTGTTTAACCTTCTATTTTATGTTTTGTTGAAGTTTACAACTCCTTAGGTGTAATGGAACATTAATTGGAGTACCAGTCAGAATGACCAGATCACAATTATCTTGATTCCTAAATTATTTCATTAGTGAAGAATTTGAGAGTAATCAGAATGTGTGCTTTCTGAGTAACTGATTATAGAGAGATGGAGTCATTCTTGAATCACAACCCAAGGAAGAAAACCTGTGCATTTTACCCAAAAGAAAAAAAAAAAAGGGTCCATCTAAACACAGAGGTTATTCTCAAATGGTTTAAAGCTGTATCAGTGTTAATTATTTCACAGTTATTGAAATCCTCAAGTTAATGTTTTACTATGATTTCTGCTGAGTAGGTGAATCCTTAATAATTTTAATTATTCAGTAACCAACATTTTCCCAAAGTACTGAAGCTTTACGCGTGCCATATTGAGTTAGCATCTTCTCAAGAATTAATTTTGAATTTGTGTTCTTCTGTTCTTCTTAACCTAGAGATTTGTGAGAGTTGTGTTCTTTGTAAACAAAACTAGCTTGCATATGCAAGTCCCAACAATAACATTTTGCACAAGTAGATAGAAATGGAGATAAAGATGAAATAAACAGTGATAAATATCACATGTAGATACCAGCCAGGCAAACCCTTAGATGTCCAAATAACTCTCCTCATGTCTGAGGTCCCCTCATGATTTCTACATATCAAATGCTGCAAGCAATGTTACATTCGAATAGGCTATAGCTTTATAGGTATGTCATGAATTTCTTGTTTATGACATGTTGATTCATTGGGTGGTGGGTGGTCATGTGGACTTTGCATAAGGCATTGAGGGATACACACACACATACAGACACACAACTCTGGCAAAAACTTAAAAGACTGCTCTATATCTTTAAAAATCTGCATTTTTAAATCCTGATTTAATCTTGGTTCTGCCGGCAGAGGCTACATTGAGTGGCAGGTTGCTTCTAGGAGGCTCAACGTTTGTAAGACAGCAGAACGCAAGAACAAGGTGAAGCAGGAGACACTGGGCATAACCAAAGACCAGCCTGGTAGAGGGCAGAAGCAACTTTATAATGCCAGAGATGACCGTTAAGTTATCTGGCAGTGGCTCATAAATTGGAGGATGACCTCAAGTAACCTTCAAAAAGAATGGGAAACATTAAGTGGTGTGAAGTGCATTGCAAGGACAATTCATAACAGGCTCCTAGAAGCAGGACTGAAGTCCCATAAAGCGAGGAAGAAGCCGTTCATCAGTGAGATGCAGGGAAGAGGCATGCTGGAGTTTGCAAAACAATGTATATTTTACACAGGCGACTAACTGAAAATGTTGCTGTGGTCTCTTAATTTTTTCCCAGAGCTGTATACATATCAAATGAATTGAATTCTAATGATGTTTACAGCAAAGTGTTTTCCAATTTTCCTATCAGTTTTCCGAATACCGCATTCTCCTACCCGTATCTATAGCGACCATCTTGGCGCCGATTCCCCCGTCTGACCGGCGTCCTCCACACGGTGTCGGCTCTACGGATTTCCAGCTAGGTGGGAATAATGATGGCTTCCATGCTGACATTATGCATTTCATCTTCAAGTTTGAAGCGTCAAATACATCCACAGTTGGGGGCCAGCGTGCCAAAAAGCTTCCCACAGAGACCCCGCGATAGCGATATTGGAGAGGAGTGAGGGAGACAGATGTGGGGGGGGGGCTGCATGGATGGATGGATGGATGGATGGATGATGGATGGGGCACAACAAGCCTACTAATGGAAAAGCGGGCACTTTAATCGCCTTATCGCCGCATCTTTCATCAACGTTTGCAAACGTCAGACATTCGCGGTGGGCCACCACGATATGATGTGTACTAAACGCCACTTAAAAGGATGACCGTAATGGCTACCTGCAGTGCGGGCAGTGAGTGTCTGCTAAGCACAGTACGTCCAACTGAGCTACAGGCATTTTCGCATTTACACTGTCGACACGGGACGCGAAAAAAGGGAGAATTGAACCCAGGGATTCGGATAAAAGGCCCAAATAATGCTTCTCTTGGAATTTCTTTCTTTTGTCCGAATGACAACCTGTGGTTTATGCATATTAATCTTTTCTGCTGTTGCATTAAAGTCCACTGCAAAATGGGCAAATACATATAATGCGATAAGTTTGCGATTTTCAATATTCGTGTTTTTTTCTTTTACCGGAAATTAATTTTTTTCCCGCCAGCCACTTTAGTCAAACCACCTGCCAGAGCGCCATGCAAAAGTACACATAAAAATAACGTAAAAACCAGCTAGCTTTTTAAAAATAACGGATTTATCTCTCCGTCACTCACAGCACAACTCGCTAATTTTTTTTTCCACCAAAGATTAGCCTGATGAATGGGAACAATACAGCAAGTTACATTTTTGGCAATATTTACATCAGTGGCAAACTGTGACATTAGCAGCAGCAGATGTGACAATGGCCCCCTACCTGGCTGTCCCACTCCCTTCTTTCCCAGGTTCGCGTTTTGTGCTGAACCGTTGTGGCCCTGGTGCCTTTTCCGAATTGTCAGATTCTGTTGGTGGTCCCGGACCAGGCTGTCCTGCTTGGCATTGTGCTGCCGGAATAGGTGCGTCCTCTCCTGTTCGTGCTGCGGCTTTAGCCCCACGATCTGATTGGACAACGAGGAGCAAGACTTCATCAGCAGAACATCCCTGTCGTCATGACAACTTGCCCACAACCCATTGGAGAAAAACTCGCTTTTTGCCTCAAAATCTATCATGGCCCAGCTTTTACATCATCATTACCTCACTCCCTTTATTTTCCCATCCTCGTTAATAATCTTCGCAGTTTCTGACCTTTCTGTGGGTAGGCCACCACAACAAGATTTTTGTCAACTTTAGTCATTTGCTCTGCTCCGCAAGCCCCATTCAATTCATGCCATCACATGACCATCGACTCATACATGCAATTATTTATACAGTTATTAACATTTATTATACAATCCATCCACAAAACAAGCCATTAAATTGCTGAATAAAAAACAACAAATCAATTAAAAAGCATATTTTCCCATCTCCAGGCAACTTTTACCTGTAATTCCATTTTTCCACCGGAATGCATTGAGGACATAGACGGGACGAGAGAATACACAGGCTAATTTCTGATCTTCTCTTACGTTACAGGTTCTGTGATCATTTGGCTCTTCAGATGACTTCCTCCACCCCATCTTCTTGCCCTTCAGCTGCAGTGCCCACCCCCCCCCGCCCCATTTCCACCGTCCGCTCCCCTCGTGTCTTCTCCCAGCGATCACCATTTCAGCATTAGCACTCTGCTAGGCTAACCCAAGCTCCTGGACACAATGCGCGAATTCTTTCAGCGAAACTCGCATACAGTCATCTCGTAAGAAAAGAAAAAAGTGGTCCGAAAAAAAAGGAAACAAAAGGGGAACGAGAAATAAAGCAAGAAAGCCCAGAAAACAAAACAAAAAAGAGAGAGTAATGCGGGGGGGGGGCGGTGGGTTAAAAGAAAATGGCGGCTTTATCTTGTTGTCAGCTACGGTATCCCCAGACAAACAGATGTACGTTTAACAGAGAGACACCTGCTGTGCTGGAAGCCCCCGCAATGATGAGAGGAGAAGCGGCCGATTCCCAGGGTCCGTTCCCAGTCCTCTCCACGCAGGAGACGGTGACCTTGGCCGGTGCTGCGTTCGGTCCCCGCTAGCACTGAAAGGCAGCCTGAGACTCGGGGCCCAGTCCCTTGCGGCTTTGATACTAATCCCTCCACATTGTGTGGCGCGGCACCCTACCTGGGCCGCCAGCCGAAGGCAGAGCGGCGGCCATTGATAGCAGGTGATGAATGAGGCTCCAGCGGGACGCTGGGATCACTCTCTCACCAAAGTGCAGGCCACAGAACTGCTCCCCAGTGGTCACTTGCATTTTTCTTCAGTTTTGGTGGATTTGAAAAAGAAAGAAAAAAGAAAAGAACAACCCCCCCCCCTCCTCAAATTTTTTCGGATTCTGCCTGAATCATGGACGCGTTTATATCGGTGTGTAATGGATCGAGATTGAGAAGCATATCTCCGTTACGCACGAGACGCACACGTGCGCGTACGCGCAACCCGGACACGCTCGTAGAGCGACACGTACCGCGTGCATGGAAGGCAGCTCTGCAGGTGTACGTGCGATCGCCAGGACGGGCTATGAGGCAGCTACCCATAAGAGCCGCAACTGAATTGATCGCCTTTGTGCTAATAGGTAGCACCAGGACCTCTTAGTCTTAAAGTGGTAGCATCCTTTCCTGGAGACCGACTGCCCTTTGGTGACTTGCGACGGTGTGCGGTGTGAACCTCGTGGTCTGTCACTGTTTCCGTGATCGATTACCGTTACACACTGACCAATTTGAGAAAACGTGCCTGTTGACCGGTGCACCTTTATTCCGCAGTAATCGGGGAAAAAAAAACCTAAAAGTCATAGAAAATCAGCTCCAACATTGCATTCTGGAACCCGATGAAAGTGCACCTCAATATGCAGAAGCATTTTTGTTTACAAAACAGGCATCAGTACATATATAAATATAAATATAAGGGTAAGAAAAGCCCTATGCAGATGAAAAGGTGCTCTGTTTTGTTCGACATCTTTTTGGACAGACGTCGCTCCTTGCATTTTTGTCTAAGAAGTCGAATTTCGTTTTCATGACGTGAAGTCGGACGTCCGTTTTGAAATAATTCAGCAAGGAGGAAAAAAAAGAGAGATGGAGGGTGAAAAATGAAAACACAAGCGGCTCATTGTTACGTCACCGTGCTGCTGAAAAGGCTGATGGGTGCTGGGGCTCTTAAGGGGACCGAGGCTGAATTCAATGCGTCTTGTCAGGGAGCTTGATGTGATTATCGCCCCCTGCTAGGGCAGGAACAGCGGGCCTGTCGGCGAATGGGCAAAGCGGGCTTGGCCTTGCCCAAGCCAGACTGGAAACAGGGCTCTGTCTGCTCCAGTCTCAGCGGGTGGGGGGCATTCAGTCCTCAAAGAAGGGTGTCAGAGGGGAGACGAGCCTGTGTGTGTGTGTGGCTGTCTGTCTGTCTGTGTGTTTGTCTCTGTCTCTATGTCTGTGTGTCTGTGCTTGTGTGTGTGTGTGTCTGTTTGTGTGGAGTTGTGTATGTGTATGTATCTGCATGTGTCTGTGTACATACGTGACTATGTGTGTGGGCTGTGCACACTAGCGAAAGTGCGCCCTTGTTACTGCATGTCATTAATTAAGAGTTGGTGAGAAGTTAGACCAATGGAGGGATTGGACCATAAACTGGCCCAGGGTCAAAGGGCAGCCTTCACATTGGCCGGTGATGACATCATCACTGCTGCTGGTCATTGTCTCTATACAACTCCAAGTTGTCTTTGAAGCTACCCATTGAGATGGAGTCAGCCATGATTTTGACTTGGAGCAACGTCATGCCACCCTCACGGTTGTTTTTGTTTTCAGATGCAAAGATCATGAGAGGAGCAAAATTCACTCCGTAACTAATCATCTGCATCTGCTGCCTCTCACTATTTACTTTATTGCAGTGGTGCAACAAAGGCAGGAAAATAATCCTTTGTTGAATAATTTAACTAACAAGTTAAGAAACTGCTTTGCCATACATTAATCTTTTTAGAAAAAAAAAAAAATTCAGTCACTTCAAACAGCTCGTCAGTGTTAAATATGGATGTAAATAATTCGGGGGGAAAAAGAGGAAACTCCCTGCCAGCCTGACCTAATTTCCACTGTGGAATTTAAAGCTGAATTTAGGGGTTTAGAAACATCCCCAGGATTCTCAGCCAGATATTGACAATGAGTAGATTCAGTCACAATAACAAGAAAATGATCCTGCTCCTCAGGCCCTAATCAAAGTCAACTTTATTTGTCATTGATCGTGTGGATAACAAAATGAGGCTCTCTTTGTACTAAAAAAGACAGTAGAATGGACTAAACAGCATTACTTAGCGTCCCGAGTAATTTACATGTGTTTAGAATAATAGCAGCCACTGGCCGCAATGGGAACAGCGGAGTTTGGGTGTTCATGAGGGATCGATCATTCTCTGGCTTTTAGGCCTTCAGAGGCCTGCAGAACCTCATCCTCCGGCGGGAGGACGTGTAGGAAAGGGAAGAGCCGCAGTTCACGCTGGAGATCCCCGTCCCCCCGAAACCGAACTCAGCCTCGTTACCCCCGGAGCAGGGTATCAAAGTGTCCACGGCACCTCCCTGCCTTTCAGCACGTGCCCCCGCTCGCGCCCGCTCCCCCAAGGTCCGGCAAGAAGAAGGAAGGCTTCAAAGAGATCAGAAATAGTCGTGGCACGCAGCTCATTTCCCCTATGTTGCATGGGCGACGCAAACAGGACCGACAGTGTGACTCCAGAAGGCTGTCCGATTGGTTGGCGACAGAACAGTGGAGCTGAAGCCCATCGCTGCTACCCACGTCCTTTAAAAGGAATCCGGGAGCGTGAGTGATTCACCATTTCTCCACAGGCCCCTTTCATCCTCAGGCTGCTAGGAAATCACGCTCCCCTGCTCCTAAAACAATGAAAAGTTATGAATCATACAATCCACCTTCCTCCAAACAACTGAGAAACAGTTTACCATGGTTTATGGGCCCATGTTACAGCAATTTCAGAACTTATTACCATATTACCAAGGTTGTTAGCAGTGCTACTTAATGTTACTCTACTGGACTATTTTAACAAAATCAATAAGTAGAAATCACAGAAATATTGATTTCAGCACAGTGGCAGGTTTGGGAAAAGCGACTGTTTCCATCTTCTCTAACTCTTTCGCCAGTAGAGGGCTAGAGGCCAGAAGCGTGAGACATGCTGTAACTGTGCCAGTGCATCACAGGTCACACACAGTGGGCAATTTAGAGGCAGCGATTCACATCAACCCATGTTTTGTACCCTGGCAGGAAACCCACATGCATCTATTTATGCATCTCCACAACCCACACACACACACACACACACACACAGGTTTGTAGTTATATCTTTGTGGGGACTCTCCATTCATTTCTGTGGGCAAAACCCTAATCCCAACATGACGACCTTAACCCCTACCCAGCCCTAACCTTAACCAAGGTAACCAAGCAAAATACAAAACTTTTTGCATTTTTAGTTTTTTGATTGCATTCACAGATTTTTGTGGGGACCTGAAAATGGTCCCCACGATGTCAAAATATCATGTTTTTAGTACATTGTGGGGGAGATTTGATCCCCACAATTTAATATAAGCATGATCCACAGACACACACACACATGCAGAGCCAGAGTCAGGAACTGACCCCAGAGCTATGGAGGTTTGATGTCACGGTGCTACCCACAGAGGAACTGAAACAGCTGCAGGTGTATCCCAGCAAGACATTCAGGGCGGAATGGGCACCAGTAAAGAAGCAGTGGAAGCAATATTCTGATAGTACTGTTATAATGCGCAAAGTCAAGACCAGTGAGAATTTCCCGTCTTTCTAAAGTATCCAATCACAGTGATAATTATCATAGTGGAAGGTTAATTGAAAGTCCGCATCTATCAAAGGAAACTTTATGCTGTGTGAATGTGTTGCATTTCGTTCTCTTCTGTGAACAATTGATACATCGCACACCCTAATTTCTGCTCTAGGTATGCAATAGGCCTTTTCAGATTTTTAATCAAGACAATTTTAAGAGTTTTTGGATAAGGATAACATCAAAAGCACACTGAAGCAATTTCATATTTTCAACAGACTATGTCTGCAGTCTCACCTGAAATGTAGGTGTTAGACTTATGTGGAAGTATAAAAAAATAGAATGGTTTGTATGATTTGATAAAAACTGAAATCAGTCTGATTTGGTTTTACCAACAAGTGCAATATAACCACTGATGGTATTGGTGAAATATACTTTTACTTTTCTGTGCAATATACTCTTATACACTTTTACTTTTCCTGTAACTTTTGGACAAAGTTACTTTACACTCCTGCACAGAGATTGTCTTTTTTATTTTCTTTTCTTTTATTTTATTCGAATATTTAACAGTGCTCCAATTTGTTTTACACTTCATTCTTATTTTATACTTGTACTGTATTGTTCTTGTCTTGGTGTCTTTGTGTGATTGTGCCGTTGCAATGTGAGCAATTTCCTCCGGGATTAATAAAGTCTTCTGATTCTGTGATCAGAAAAATATAGGACTATGTGTATAGTTGTAGTAGTTTTGAAACGTCCAAAAATATTGTGTGAGGTACAGTATCTTAATGTATGGCAGGTAGCGTTTTCATATTTAGCCTCACGGGGATGGAGTTGTGGGTTCGACTCCTGGCCCGGCTCGGCGTGTGTGTGGAGTTTGCATGTTGTGTTCTGATGGGTTTCTTGCTGCTGAGCAAAAGCATGTGGTCAGAGGAACTGGTGCCTCTATATTGCCCATAGCAGGCGAGCGTGGGATCCACCTCAAGCTCTGCCTTTCCAGGTTCTGAGTTCACTGTATCCGTGATTTAGCGATTTTTGAAGCTGTGGAGATATTTAGCTTTAACTTGGTTTAATAAGCACATCCAGTCTTCTGCTTAAAATCCCGCTTGGACGGTGGTAGCACACAGACTAGGTTTTTTTGCTTGCTTCACACGGATAGATTTTGATCTCTCCAGATCCTCCTTCATCACATTTTCCATCTACAAAGGCGATAAAAGGGAATTTGTAATTTTACTATTTTATTTTGCCGTTTTTGCAACCGTGACCCTATGGTAGGAAAATGACCTGCTCCTTTTACAGTTGTGCGGGGGCTTCCTGCCGCCCATAGGCTCTGAGGGTTACAGTCACAAACCCCTTTGAACTCTGACCTGGACGGTACTCATGCCCTCCTTCCCCCTGGGGGGTGTGACGTAGTCAGCACTCCCACACACTTACACATCCAGAGCGGGGGGCTGCTTTAGAAGCACTATGTTAAATAGCTTAGTAATTCTACAGGGAGGGGTATGGCTGGGTTTTTCTTGCTCAAAGTTAAGAAAATATTTTAAATCAAAAGATTGCATCACTTTCGTGGTGTACAGCAGTCGACGCTGCAGCGAAGTCTCTTCGTTTTTTGAGGAAGTTTTCTTCGAACATATCAATTGTGAAATGAAAAACAGAACTCTGTGCTCTTAAAAAAAATCCTTCAGAAGAACAACATATGCCCAAATAACTCCAACAATATTCGACTGTAGTGATCTATATGGCATCCCAGAAGGCACTGGGCCCTATGTGTGGTAGACTTCGGACAGGATGCCTGTCCATCATGGAATGTTCATACCAATTCACATACAAAGAGTATTCCAGGACCACTACCTCACAACAGCCAGAGGAAAGCCGGTTACACTGCCTCTCATCTCCTCTACTTTGACTAATGCACTTTTTAACTCCACCACCCCCAACCCTCCTAGAGGGTGCTGCCTGGAGATCCAAAAAGAGCAAGATATCCTGCCTGCTTTGCTACCTGTGATGCCCCTACTGCCTGTGATGTCCTTCTGGCCTGCCCTGCTGCATTTAAACCCGGACTTAACAAATTCGAGCCTGTAAAATGGGACTTGACTGACTTCCTCTCCCAACCCAAGGAGGATGGGCTTTACTACCTGGCTACATGCTTGATCAGTATAAAAATATTTCTTCCTTCTATGGAGATTTTCTTTGCCACTGTCATTTCTGCCTTGCTCACTGGGGGCTTTGGGCAGGGATAATGTAAAGTGTTTTGGGACAATGTAACGTAAAAATGCGCTAAACAAATAAAATTGAATTAAAAAAATAAGCAGAGTAGGATGAGGTGGGATGGACACTGTACACCAGGGGTACCCAATCTTATCCGCAAAGGGCCGGTGTACAGTATATGCAGGTTTTTGGGGTAACCTTTAGGCCAGCTGTTCAAACCCAGGTGTGAGGACTCTTCAGCCAATCAGTCCTCTAATTAGTAATCTAATTAGGGAGTTGCAGTGAAAACCCGCATACACAGCGGCCCTTTGCGGATAAGATTGGGTACCCCTGGTGTACACCCTGAGATCTAAAGAGATGTTGAGGCGTGTCAAGCCACCATGCCCTGCTACGGGGACAGGAGCAAGTTGGTGAGGCTGCTGGAGAGGGTCCCATAACAGTCACCAGACCCTGACCATGAGTAAACACACAGTACTCAGCACCAATGGCATGCCGGTCCGCACGGGTCAGTCTAGAGGATCATAGGGACCAAACTACCTCCCCTCGACTGCTGCAATAAAGTATGGAGTTCATCGCGAGAGCCAGACCCCCCTCCAGACCCCCCTGACCACAAGCTGCTCTCACCCCTGGAGTCGGCTAGGAGATATAATATCAGAACGTTGACCACCAAGAAGAGTTTCCGGGAACACTTTACATAAGGTCATATTTTTAATAATTTATAAATACATTCATAACAAATAATAATGCATTCATAAAGCACTGCATTATAGGTGAGAGCTTCGTAAGGAAGTCATATTATACATGGCTATAATGTGTTATGCCTTTTTATAAATATTTACAGCCATGATCATAATGCTTTATGAATGCATTATAATGCATTATGAATGTGTTTAGAAATTACTAAAAACATGGCCTTAAGTG
Source organism: Paramormyrops kingsleyae (assembly GCF_048594095.1). NCBI lineage: Eukaryota > Metazoa > Chordata > Actinopteri > Osteoglossiformes > Mormyridae > Paramormyrops > Paramormyrops kingsleyae. The sequence continues at coordinate 12,101,088 of NC_132801.1, forward strand.
AAGTGTTACCCAGTTTCTTCCCCCAAGCCATCTGCATCATAGCTACATCTGGACTGCTGCAATGTCACCTGCACCTGCACTTTGGAGGTGATTAGTTCAGGTCTAGAAAGTAAAAATCCAGAGGAAGGTGGTCTGGACTTTGACTTTCTGGACCTGAACTATGCACCTCTGCTGCTCTGAGTGTCACTTGTTTCCTCTGTACTGTTGCACATAAACTGCTGGTTATTCTTTGTGCTGGGCGTGGCTGATGTAATGGCCATTCCATGGGTAATAAAACATCTTGAATCTTGAAAATCCTTAGTTAATGGAAGGTAAGATGGAGGAGCCTGACCTCTGAACAACAAGTCATATATATTATCTCTGAAAGGTATAGCAGACAAAACAATAAGGAATACATTTACCAACATAATTCTGCAACTTATGAGGGCTTAGCATCTTTAGCATTTTAATGTCATTACTTGTAGAGTTTTCTAAGTTATTCCTGCAGAGTATACAGTTTGGTGGTTGTAGTTTAGTACACGTGTCCTTGTTTTCTTGTAGAGATGTGTGGATCACTGCTTTGCGTCCTTATTTACCCCCCTGTGTGAGGTAAAGTCAAAAGCCAGTGCTGATTTACTGCATGTCTAGTGCAGTCTGGTGACAACATGATCCCACAAAGTCAATGAGACATGGTCCCACTTAACAGACAAAGTCTTTGTTTGTATCTGAGAGCAAACGTAACGCGGCTGATATGGGACACACTTGTGGGGAAGGAATACATTCCAGGCACGTTCTGTGAAAGGACAAGTCACAGAGTGAAGCTTCATATTGCAGAGCACATAGCTCTGCTTCAACACTAATGTCACGTTTCACCAGTTTGGTGTAATTATGGATGACATGTACTTGTTCTAGGTGAAATAATTACATTTGCTTTTAATGAGCAAATTTTGTATCATTTGTTTGTTTGCTTTCGTTTTTCTTTCTTTTTTTTCTGCAAAGCTACGCATAATTCAATTCAGAGTTAAACAAAAAAAAAAAAACCGTGGTAAACTTTTTTTCTCCGGGTAAAAAAGAACTATTATGAGTCACCCACAGGTGGTATAAATCCAAAGTTGTTAATGACCTGTAGCGTAACTGTACGCATTCCCAAGCGCCGCGTGCTTCAAAGCTGGCAGATTGCACAGATTGTATTTTAATAGGTTAGCTGGGGTAACTGAGTTCCAGTTGAGAGTGTGCAACAGTTACTTCAAGTTAGATATATTATGCTATAGAAATATTCAGACAATTCAGTGGCAAAAATGAAGTCAAATGGAGGCTATTCAGATCCAAAAAGCGAAGATGAGTATGTAGTAATTAAATATTGATATGACTATGAAGCGAATGTAGAATAGGTAAAAGCTTAGGGCCCTTTGTATTTCATGATTTAATTCATAATGAAATGTATCATGAAATTAGAGCTCTGTGCTGGGAGGCACAAAGGTGTCGGCTCTCTGGATAGCGGTGTTACCTCTCGCCTCCTTGGCTGGCGCGACGGTACCGTCACCTCTGCTCTGAAAAATGGACTTTGAGTTATTTTTTTGTACCATTGGAGGTACAGTCGTATTGTTTGCTCCCTAGGGAGTAAAACTGTAGCAGGGCTGCACACTTTTTTTCTGACAGTGTACCCTTAAACTGTCTGGCATCCCATTCAGGGTGAATCCCAGCCCCGCACTGGAATAAACCCCCCCAACTTGGGATGTAGCTTTAACACTGAAGCCCCGTGGATTGGGCCGCGCACCCAACACACGTTTCCCCCCCACCTCACGGCCCGCCTGTCCCCGGGACCCCAGGAGCAGTGATATGTCAGGGTGTGCAAAGGGCTCAGTCACACGCTACCGTTTTGATGCAGACCGGGGCCGGGAGCACGGTGCAGACCACAAAGGCTGTCAGACTTTCACTGGAGAGACCCCTCACAAGCCTGCCCAAAATTGGGTTTGGGGGAATCTACTCAGTTTCGTTACACATGTATAACCCACATGTATAATGACAAAACTAAAAAAAAATATTAAAATCCTTGATGTGGTCCTCAGTGTCGTTGATGCGGACGGTGAAGGCCTTATTACGGGGGTGTCTGCACTGTGTCCAGAGCTCGCCCCAGCTAATGCCGAGCAGAGCAATCCGTCCCCCTAATGACAGTATAAACTAAAGTTATCATCCCATCACTTTACCCATCACCCTCCCCAATATGTTAGCTGAATTCCAGTCTTTCCATTTGCGTGCAATGTTTTTGTATATTTAAGTATATTTGTTCAATTTGTTCACAATAAGACACATAACGGAAATATTTTTATACTGATCAAGCATGTAGCCAGGTAGTAAAATTATGAGTTTGAAACCCCCCCCCCCCCAAAAAAAAATCTAATATTTCTCCTCTTAACATTTTATTTATACTTTCCATTACATGTCACTTCAGATCTCAGTTTCATTGACACTCTAATCTTTCCATTTCTGTGGCATTCCAAGGTACCTTACACATTGTACAGGTGATAAATGAAGCCTCATTTCAGTTCAGAGTAATTAATTGTCATTTTCTGGACTAAATAATGTTACTGAAAGCTTAGTAATATTTGATGCAATTCAACCAATTTGGGTTTTTTTCCTTATAGCAGGAATAATGTACTAGGATAAATAAAACTGTATAAACAGGGTGTGTGTGTGTATATACTGTAATAAAAAGGATGCATATGGATTTGTCGGATATGATGTATTATTTTTACATTTTTTATACACATATCAGTTTTTTCCCCCGATGTGTCTGGCTTGCAGAAGATGACAGCAATGGCCGCTCTTTTAAGTAACCAGACAGGCTACCTTGGAAAGATTCAGGATTTGCTGTCACTCAGCTTGAGTTTTTGCGCCTTAATCATTAGAAAGCGAATGTGCACACACGTTTGTGCTCTTTAAGTCCTCAGATGAAAATTCCCCAAGGATCACTTTCTCAGTATTTAGAATGAATTTTTCGCTGCTCAAAGCGAGCCCTGAACATTTTTTTTCCATCATGACTAAAATTGTTTGAATGTTAATTTAAATAAAATATGCATAATTGTCAGGTGGCCCCATTGGGTCGCACTGTTGCCTCACACCTGCAGGATTGGGGGTTCAAATTTCAACTCTGCTCTGGGCATGTGCAGCTTGCATGTGCTCCCCATCGCATGGATCTCCTCCCAGTCCACTTAGCTGGTGTCTTTAAATTTCCCATAATGCCCTGCAACCGACTGGCATGCTAAACTGCTGCCTTGTGCCCTACACTGCCTGCAGCTGACCCTATGACCCCCTCCCTGATCGATAGTTCAATGCATGGCTGGTACTTCATAAGGAAGAAAAGTTTCAAAAGTTCAAACAGGCAGCCTAATTAGAGAAAAAATTTAATTCTAAACTAACGATGTGGGTGGTGTGTGACAGGTTAGGATGCCGTGCTTGTGATCAGAAGGTTGTTACTTCAAATCCCAGCATCAGCTAAGAGTCTGTGGCATTGAGCACCTAACCTCCAATTCTCCAGGGACTGTCAGACTCTGCCTTATGTCTGTGTGTCGCTTTAGATGAAAGCAACTGCATAAAGTGCAAAAATTCATTTCTTCCCCCTTCGTCTTATTAATCGGAGGCTTATTCTGAGATTTTCCCCTTAAAGTTGTCACTGAAAAGGCCGATTGTGGGGCGCCGCAGTGCAACTCGACACCAGCGCCGCCAAGCATCCGAGACGGCCGTCAGATAAAGCGTGTCCTTCCATAAGGCTCCTGGAGACAACTCAGGAGTGGCAGGTGTCCTCCGACCTCTGACCCAGCTCTCTCGCTTTGTTTGGCTAGCTGCTTGACAGATGAGCGGCTGGCGGCTGTAAATTAAACACAGCTGCTTTCTTGTTCGCCACCAACTTATTGATATTATAATATTGACTCACAGGCTTCATAATGAGGCTGGACAATGGGATCTGCAGGTTGGCTTGTTCTGAGCAAAGCGATGAACTGTCGCCCTGAAGAGGTCCAGCCTTTGTGCGGATATGGGATCCTATGAGGCATTAATTACCCCGGAGCACATGTCACATGTCCGAGCCAGATGTATGGAGACGGAGAGAGGAATCTGGGCTGTCTTTCAGGGATACATCTGTGGTGGGGGATGCGGATCTTCAGAGCCGTATGAAGGGCCCCCAGTCATCCACGCTATCTTCAATCAAAAGTGACTCGTTACTTGAATTCTTGTGGTTAAGCTGGATGAGTAGAGCCGGCAAAAGTGTCCTGAGGTATGGTCTGTGTGGATGAAATTGAGAAGGACGAAAGGAAAAAAAAAAATCAGAGCTTCCATGTTACCCCCCTCCCCCTGCCCAAACAGCATAAATCTTCAAGGGCGACGCAAACTTTTTATGCAGATAAAGCAAGATAAAATCACGTATCTCAAAGACATTTTTTTGGCAAACAGGAAACATGGGTACTTAGCATGTGAGATGATGAGCTTCGCTGTTGCAAATTTCAGTTCTGCGTCAAGGACGCAAAATGCTTAGTTGATGAAGCTCATGTCAGTTCTGGATGTTCCTGTGTTTGCTGTGGCTGTCACTGAGTTACACCGCAAACCTTCAGCTCCGAGACTGAAGACCATAGAGACTTTAATCAGAAATAAGATCTGCCCTTCCTAAAAAAACCTTCACAACAACATCCGCTGCTCCTCGATATGATTAATTGTTGTGTTATATATAGGGTGTACCATTTTCAGAACAGTTGTTTATTTTTTTATTTCCTGGCTGAGGGGTCAGAACAAGGGCCTGTTTTAGCAGTATGGCACATAGTAGTAGATTCAGGCCCATATTTCTATGTTTCATTTGACATAATCAGCACTGATGGAAAAATCTGATGTTTCTGTTTTTGCTTATTTATGGGTGCTAATCTGGCCTTTAAATAACAGATACTGTTTTCTAGACTTCCAAATGTTGATGATATTCAGACCCATCGGAATATTAAGTTCTGTGAATTTACTATATCGTGTAAAAGTCTCGATGTTGGTGCAAAACTATATTATGTCGGCCAAAGTGTCTTAGCTTAGCATTTTCAAAATCTCTTCTAAAATCTGTCTAGTATTTGCAAGAATCATCATCCAGTATACTCATGTATTTGCTGATTCAACCACTACCATACCATGCTTTGATAATCAACACCTCATCAAGTTATTTAACTAATTCAAGGTTAATTAAGTGAACTGGTACAGTACATGGAACGCCTGACGTGCCCCTAAGGAGAAGGTCGGGGACGAAGCAGTGCGTTGTTCAGTTAGCGATGCAACAAAATATCAGTAACTTTTTGAAGAACAGTTCAAACAGTTTTTAGTTTTTATTGTGTTACTAGCAAATACACACTTACCACCCAGATGAGTAGCTTCTATTACTACCTGACACATTTGCACAGTACAGTGCCTTCTATCAGTGTGGTCATTTCTGAGATGATCAAATTCTTTCCTGTGGCACGATGTCGCCCCTCAGCCTCTCCGACTCATTCCTGCATCGTAACTGAGAAACAGTGTGAGCACCTCTAACAGGGCACACTGCTGCAGAGAGCCTAAACCCTCGGGTTTAAGAACAATGGCCATATTCTGCTGAAGGCCAGATACTTCCTGTCCCCTGGGCAACAATCACAGGCGCACAGATGCGTATACAGGGTCTGCGATTGAAGGAAGCTCCATTGAAGTTGTTGCCTTTCATTCTAACCCATAATGGGGATATTAAATGCCGCTATCATGCTAATAAGCTGACCTGATTTCCGGTGACAGTGTGTGTGCCCCTTACCTTCCCCATCAGCGCTCTGTAAATAGACCCCTTTGAGTGGGTGTGATATTTTGAGTGTGCTCACTCATCCCGTGCTGACTGGCACCAGTCAAATCCGGCGTCGTGTTCCAAGGCACCTTCTGCCGGGGACTGGCACCTACAGAGCAGCTGTCATGTCGCTGCTGTCGCTGCTGTCTGCTCTCCTGTGTGCAGGAAATCCTCCAGCTGCCAGGCACCGCATTATGCATTGCGGGCACATCGGCCCCCGCCTCGGAACACGGGTGTCGCTCTTCCCGGAAAGCTCCCGCAGCATCGCCGTTTATCGCATGTTTAATGGGCCCAGTGGCTGGGGGGCTTTCGTCCGCGGCCACGGTTAGCTGCTGTTCTGCGTCTTTGGCGCCCGCAGGACCACCCACCCCCCTTGTGGTCTTGGGGATGAGGCGAAAATAAGAAAAAAAAAAACATACCAGAACATCGCAAGGCTTCATGTTTGACGTCTACGTCCTCTTTTTTTTTTTAATTGTAGCTTGTGGTCTATCTTTGGGCCGATTCTCTCTAGACCGTGCGTCTAAAGTTGGCTGGGTCAATTAAAACCAACCAAAAAAAAAAAAAATGACGACACCTCGTAAACAGCGTGCTAACATTCCGCTTAAGAAAACAACGACAAAAAAAGCAAAATGGTGTCTTTGTTGTTGTCCTTCTGATAGTTTGGTCACGAATGTGAACACCCCCCTGAAGCCCCAGCACAGGAAAGAACCTTTATAGACGTCTTTTAATACTTTTAATGCACTGCCAAACAGTATACTGTAACAATAACAGGAAATGCAGCCAACGCAAGGAGAAAGAAGCATGGAATGAAAAACTACTGGACCTCTCCTCTTTATACACTTTTCTTTGTAATTTTGGTTTCTCTCATGTTTGACATCAAAGATTCAGAAATTGTTTTCCCCGATGTTGTGTACTCTGTAATTATTAATCTGCCTCGCAACACGACTGCCTTTGGGGCAAAGCCAGACACAAAAGGACCTTCTCTGAATCTCTGATGTGGAGCAACACGCTAAAAACGAAAGGGGAAAAAAAGAAGTGCTGTTACCAAAATAGATGTGCAAACTTTATTTGACAAAAGTTTTGAACTGGGAGAGTGAGGAAAAAAAAGAAGGAGAGTTGGCATGTGAATATTTCTAGAAGGAGAACAGTAGCTTGGGAGGGTTCTAGAAGTCTGCAGATCATTCTGAGCTGCTTTAGCTCCATCAGAGGCGGCCATCCCTCCTGTCACCCTGTTAACCGCTCGCCACCTTGACCAGATGAGTCTCCCTTCATGTCTCCACCGCCAACGCTGCACGCAGACGCCTCCCTGCTGCCCGGCCGCTGTCGTGGCCTGCAGAAGACCCCGGCTTCATTGCCATCTCGTCTCAAAGATAAATCGCCCGCAGAAGATCCGTCGCCGCTCTCATCTAAGTTTTTCTAAGCCTTTTTTTATCCACGTCACTTTCTGTTTGAACGCCCCCCCCCCCCCCAAAGCTGTGATTGACGAGGGGAGCAAACATACATTCGGCTGAGAAGAGAAGTGATCCAGTAGTTTCTCACCTAGCTATCAGGAGACTGGACTGCTGAATAGGAAGAAATATTACTGTCTCTTCTCTTGGCCCCACAGGCCATTTGACATTCAGAAACGCAGCGGAATGCAATATTTTATATATTCTTTTAATAAAAAACGTTTAGCTGTAATTGTCCAGCTCCCCACGCAAGCTGGCGCATGCATTTAATGATAGAGGCACAAATTGCTACAGCAAAGAGCTAATGTAATGTGTTTCTTAGGTGTCCGAATTAGTAGTCGATCTCCGATAGTGGTCTTTGTGCTGGGGGGTGGCAGAAGGATGGGTGTGTGATGTGGGAAGAGGGACAGGGAAGATGGTCATCCTGTCATAAGGTGTGTCACCGGGGAGCGTTGGGATGGCTGTGAGGGGGGGGGGTAAAGGGTGAGCAGGGCTGGGTGAGTGTGAAGGGCGGGGGGGGGGGGGCGTGGCGGGGTGGGGAGGGGAATGCCAGCTCTGGGCCGGGCAACTCGAAACAGTTTCTGGTCAGGGAAGTGGCAGGAGATGAAACCGAAATTAGAGACAGCCTGTCAGAGAGGAGGAAGTCCTCTCATCCTGTGAGGCTGCGGTTTTGGGACCAGAGACGCCGAGCAGGAGCGTCTGGGGGGCAGGCGACAGCGGCGAGCCGGGAGCCGGGAGCCGGGAGCCGGGAGCCTCCACAGTGGACTTTCCAGACCTCCGCGGTCACATGACACCTCCGACACAGCCATGTGACTCCCCGGTTGATTTTCTTTTTCCATATGCATGTGTTTTTTATGGTGACCTGTTTGCCTGCAGATGAAACACTGCTCCTCCTGCTGTGTGGTGTTACCTGGGCGGCTTTGAGGCATTTCAGGCGGCTGCGTGCTCTTTTCCTGCAGGTTTACGAAGGCCAGAGATCCCAGCTTCTCCGCTAATGCTTTTTGTTTATGGGTTTTCAGTCATACAGGTTTTGACGACAGCTCGGTAAACAGTTCTGAAACAATGCAGGAGCAAATAACGGAGGGATGATTGGAAGTCTGGAAGAAAATGTAGCCTATTACTATGATTCAGTCATCATCCTCTCCCTTCTTTTTCAGCTTGAATCGTTGTGGAGGAAAATAAGTAAATGTTTCCCCTTTTCCCCTTTTCCCCTTTTATTTCACAATGACACGAGAACAATTTTGTGTATGTTAATCAGGCTTAGAATCAAAATGTCACGAGTGTTCTTTCTTTCAGACCTACCAAGGTCACCATTAAGAACATTAATTCAATGCAGCAAATGTCTTCCTTTTCACTTGTTAATGTCTGTGTCCTCGTTGATCCAGAACAGGGATAAGCCATCCAAGTCCTTGTATGTGTTGGTATAATTCCTGCTGTTTACAGTTGGCAACCAATTAAAATAAACAGCTAAATTCATCACATGTCATTAATTTCAGGGTCTTTTCACGGGTGATCTGAGTTCTTATTTAATTAGTTAACCTCGACAGTGAGACTAAACAGATCTCAGTAGAGTCAGAAGACATAAACGATATCATAAATAAAATAACAATCTTTGTTTATAGCTGTAACACTCGAATGGCTCGTTACCTCTGCGTCCGTTAACGTTGTTTGCAGCGAACGTGCTGTCTGATATCGCGCCGGCCAAGAACGGCAGCATAACCGCCAGATTCGGCCGAGGTGTCTCAGCATCTGGGATATCAATGGCATCTGCTATCCAGGACAGGAGGCACAGGATGTTCCGAATCACCCTAATATCTCATGTGTGGGAGTAGATGGGTGGGTCTGGAGCACAAAAAAAAAAAAAAAAACATATGGAGGCTGTGTACATTTTTTGGGATAAAGAAAGCCAGACTGAACTCATCCAAATGGAATGGTAAGGAAATCAAAGCCAGATCAAAGCACATCAGGAAAAAAAAAGAACTGAAATATTCATCGCCTTCAAGTCTTCTTTCCCGGGAGACGGAGACATTCTCCCGCCAGTACAAGCGGGGCGACTGTGAGGTTTCCCAGGCAGGAAGTTAATGTACACATCCAGAATATCACGCTAAAGACAGTATGTGTGTGGGGTGGGGTGGGGTGGGGGGGCATATAGATGTGTACACCCTGCAGTTGGAAATTGGGGGGATGAAAGCGGCCGGCGTGGATTTCAGAGAAGCCGAGTCAGCCGCCGGCACACACCGCGCGTGACTCGAGTTACAGGCAATCCAGCTAATGCCATCTGTCGGACTCTCCGGCGCGCTGCACCGAGGGCTTCTCTCAGAGCAAGTGCACTTAAGCAGATTACAGCCTCCTGTGGGGGCTGCGTTATTTTTTTTTTGGGGAGTGGGGAGTGGGGCAAGACAAGAAATTAGAAGGGCTCAGATGCGCCCCCTTCCCCTTTAAACCTGGAGGCACCGGAAATTTTTCCCGTGTGACAGGGCGGCAGACTTTCCCGTTTGGCTTCTTCCTGTCACGGTCCGGTGTTTTCCCCGCCGGCGGGAATGCACCCACCAACGACCCGCCGTAATTTACTTCCGAAGACATTACTGTTTGCAGCTGGAGTACAGTTCGCGTCCCTGTCTCCTTCGCCCATCCATTCCTGCATATAGGGGTCCAGGCGTAAAAAGACCCGGAGAGCCGGGGGTAGATTGGCGAGGTGTTAATTTGGACAGCGGGTTTGTAGCCGGAGGCCCCCGCCGCCCCGCAGGGGGCAGTCTTTTGTAGTCACCTCAGCATGTGCTTCTCACCTGGCTGTGCTCTCGCTGAAAGATGATATGACAACAGACCACCAGGCAAGGGACGTCTGCGCGGGGGGGCTGGCTAAACACAGCCGCGGGGCCCCGTGGCGGCGGAGAGAGCGGCATCCCGCAGGTGTCTGGGGGGCACCGCTGGTGACACTGTCCCTGTCCTTCCCCTTGATAAACACAACAGTGGACAGGTCCTAAATTAAACACAGGTACAGCATGCCTGCCTTAAAGTGTCCCCTCCTCACTCTCCTGACACGACTTTGCATTATTTAGAATACACATCACATGAAATATATGTCGCTTAAGGCGACACACAATGTAACTCGGCCAGAAGCCTTTTTTATCCCCTGGATTGTCCGCATCCGTGAATCCCGGGCCTCATTCCTTGCTGAATCCAGGCATCTTCTCGATTCCCGTTTTTAATCATCTGGTCTTTTCCTTAACGGCCCCCCAAGTAAGAACCTCTTAGCAGCCCCGTAAATTTTTGCGTTGGTATGTGTATTGATGAAGTAACATTTGATTAGCACTCTCAGTGGTAAGACAGGCCCTGTGTAAAATAGCTCTTTTAAAAATGTATGTAGTTAAAACCACCAAATGATTCACTGTGACTGAAGGAACAGACACATTCCCTTAAACTGGAGTGTAGCAAACTTAAGCTTTATGGAGAACAATTATATTTTCAAGTCTCCTGGTCTATGAAGGCTATTATCACACAGTGTACAAAACCTCTGGGTACTCCTCACTGCGTGTAATACACCAGGCTCATAAGGGAAATAAGTCTTCTTTCTTTTTAATATCCATAGCTATAAGGATTTAACTACTACAGTGCCCCCCTACGATGGACAGTAATAGCCAGATTAGCATTAGCCTTTAGATTCAGTCAGCTGCGTTTAACATGTATCGCCATGGACAACTTTCATCATGTCAATGCATATGCACTGGAGCAAATGTAGAAAACGAATTATGCTACCTGTCTGCCAGAACTCAGTCAAGCTGATCTCTTCAAGCGTTCTCTAATGGTAGGTCTACTAATGGGTTTCCAAAATGAACACATCCTTATCATGTGGCCTAATAGCAGAGTCCTTTTAGGGTACCTGTAGTCAAACCTGTGATTAAGAAGCAAAACTTGGACACACACATATTTAACAAGTATAGACCTGTCTAAAATTTCCCTTTATATTAAAAAATTTCCTTCCAACTGCAGACATAGTTAGATTCTCATATACGCTGAAAGAATTCAGTCTGGCACCAGTCCCACTCACAGCACAGGGACTGATGATGCAGTGTCATCCTTTGATGCAGGAAACACACCAATACTCACAGTGCTGACTTTGATAATGAAGAGAAGCTGTTGCTATCCTTATGTGGCTTTTTCCTTATCATTATCTTTATTTTTATTAAACATATAGCTGTGATCCAGCATAGGTGAAATATGTGGATTAGAGCTTTTCTGTTCCTTTTGTAAATGCTGCCAATGAGGATTATACATAAGCATTTGAAAATTAATAATCATTCATACACTGAAGACCAAAATCAATCTTACAGTTGGGCCCAGTGACACATTCTCTATATTCTCCATACTAAAAACATTTCAATGAAGTTAAAAAATAAAAAGGTTGAGCAAAAACGATCTGCCTCTAAACTCAGAAAAGAAAAACCCTGAAGTTTTATTTACTGGGAAGTAACAACATTGAATTCCTTGCTGTCAGCACCTAAGTCTGAGGGCTTAAACTTTTCTTTTGCCAAGTCAGCTGAAAACTTTTGAGGCGCAGACCTGTCCTTTAATACCTCCTTATCCTAGCTATACTTCCTACTTCTCAGAAATACCGTAGGACTTTGTCCAGGGTGCCTATAGTGCTTTATTATTGTTCAAAATGCGATATATCAATGCATACATTTGTTTATAGCAGATTGGCCAGATGCAAATTCTAACTTTCAGAAAGTCGGATTTATAAGCTCTCTGAAACACATCTTGTTCATAATGTTGCAGAAAGAACTACAGTACATCTTGAAGTACAAAATATGACCATATTGCCCTACCTCCTTCTATGTCCCTTCAGTTATCTTCCCATTGAGGTCAAGATGGTCTGTGGCCTCCAGTCGTGGTCAGGATGGTCTTCAGTACTCTTATGCCCACATACAAAGTACCAGTCAAACATTTTGGACACACCTACCCATAGAAAGGTTTATTTGTATTATTCATTTACTTGTACTATGTTAGAATATAGACATGAAAAATATAAAATAACATATATGGAATTCTGCACTGACCAAAAAAGTATTCAACAACAAAAAATGTATTTGTTTGGAGGGGAGCTCTGTGTGTTGGAACTCCGAAAGTTGCTGGTTCAAACCCCTTGGTTTCTTGAGTTTGGCCCTTAAACCCAATTGTTCCAGAGACTGGCTGCCCCTACTGTCTCCTCTATGCCAGTTTCATGAGGTGGCCTCCTGGGATGCTTCTCCAGCTGTCCTGAATGCGGTCCCTCATATACGCTGAGCACTCATTGGCTGCTTTTCCTTCATTGTCTGATCAAACTCTTCCAAAACCATTGCTACTGTGTTTAGGTCAGGTGGCCAGGTGATGTGATGTGATGCTGTCACTCTCCTTTGTAGCTCGGATGTCCAAACTTTTGACTGGTACTATAAAATGTAAAAAAATTTGGGATCGTTCTCATTTAACTGAGCTGTTGAAAATAAAACAGTGAGTGGCATTAAAACTATAGACCTGCAAGCCTACAGAACAGTCTGCCAACAAATGGAGGAGAAACCCCACCTTCTCAGTATATCTAAATTAAGGCCTTATTATTTCAGCCTAGCTACACGTTGCTTATGTTGCCCAACGTCTTCATGAATGTCTGTCATCCCTCAGCATACCTACTGTTTCTTTCCTCATTCGCTCCTCTCCTCCATGTCTTCATGATCTCTCTGCTTGAGGCCAAGATCATGTTCTACAAGGCCAGCAACCTTGACTCACGACACGGATGTTATGACACAGCTGTCTGCCCCTACAGAGGCATGAGCTGAGGACCCCCAAGACCTTCACTGAGCTTATTTCTGAATTGTATGAGGTTAGCACGCCCAGGGGATTGGGCAGCCACAGGGCTACAAACAGCCAGTGGTTCCTTCTGCTACATCTACCACAGGAGCTTCTCCTTTCCCTGGATTTTTTTTTACCTTCTTCCTCGCAGATCTTTACTGCTGTATGAGATTGTACCTGTTGGTATCTGTCGTGCTATTTTCGTAAACTAAGGCAAGCTAAATTGAATAAAAAATAAAACAGAAACATTGAAAATACAATCAAGCAGCATGACGTCTGAAGGAGTGCAGCATTGTTGCTCCAGACTCCGTCAGTTTCATTAAATAAATTCAATTTTCGATTAAATAGCAACGAAATAAAGAGTTTTGCTGATGCGTGTGATCAGAAGCCACGCAGAGTAATTGTGTCTTTATTTCAGATGGGCCGATAAGTGCCTAAGAGCAGTGCTTCCCGAAATTTCTGTCTGGAGCCCCCCCCCAGAGAAAAAACACTGGCCAAGTCCCGCGACCTCTTTCTCTCCCAACCCACTGATCAAACGGCAGATGTTCTATTTCAGGAGATCCAATGCTTTTTTTTTCCCCCTGAGGTCCAAATTCCATCAGCGCGTGCAGTACATGGGCCCAGAAGCAGAAGGGCCAGACGAACATGCCCAACCTCAGGCACATCCAGTGCACCTCCGGGCAAAGTGTAAAAGTAGCTGTCACTCTCCTTGTGAACGAATGACGCCTAGAAGGAAGAATGAGTAGATGTTGATCTGAACAAACTGACATCACGATCAGCGGCTTTACAAGGGTGCCTAAGGGTGCAATGCACCCTCAAATTAATAATGCACACCCTCAGGTGGGACTCAATCAGAGACATGATTTGTGGAGATTGTACCCCCACACTAATTTCAGATGCACCCTTGGTGATTTTGTTCTGGACCCGGTATTTTTTTTATCTTTTCTTTGTTAAATTAACTTTCTGAAAGCAAATGGAAGAACGAGAGCGATAGATGCGTTTGCAGAAAGTGTAATGCAGCAGCCGTCATGGGTCGTTCACCTGTGTCTGTGTGGTTAACAACAGAAGGCTGGACTATTGCCACCTGCTGGGGGTTGTTGGGGGGTGGGGGGGGGGGGGTGGCGTACATTCATTATCTTAGCAAAGGTCGGGCCTTTCAGGTGGCAACAGGAGCAGAAGACAAGCAGGGAGCTGCTCAGATGAGCTGCTCAGATGAGCTGCTCATTAACATGTGCGATTCTGCAGCACCTCCAGCTGTCCTCGCAGCCACAGAGACAAACTCATTAATAGGCGCCCTGCTATCTCTCTGCATGCCGTTCTCCTCTGACTCGCTGAGGGTTTGATTGCTGCTTTTCATATCTCTCTCTAGGCATGTGTTCTACACTACTGACAAGGCATTTATATAACTTGAGACTTGTGTGTATGTAAATCCTGACCTGGGTCTCATATTTAAGGTTTTATCCGCACAGAGCTGACATTTTCATCCAGGGTATGCACCAGTACCGTATAAATAAAGCAGCCCTCTAAGGCACATGCTATAGAACCTCAGCCTGTATGAATACCGATACAAACTGGTGCAAATCATCGTGGCTGTGTGTCATGCAGAGTCACGTGGGCTGAGCTGGCAGGGCAGCATCCATCGTGTGGGCAGTTAGTAGAGTCCTTCCCTACTCTTACACTGGTGTAGCAAGGCCGTGTAGAGCTCCGGGGAGAGCCAGGTCGATTGTTGTCAAGCTGAGTGTTGTGGGACCCATTCCCTCTATGCACAGCTATACTGGCATGGAGATGCAGCTTGCAACGCTGCAGCACTACCTATCGTACTGGTTCATTAAACCCAAACTCCAATTCTCATAAGGTATTATTATGTTAGAGAAGCATTGTTCTATAGGCGCTGCACTTTGGGACTGGGAAGGTCATTGATTTGAATCCCATGGCAAGTAGAGCAGTTATACAGTATCTCTGTTGGACCCTTGAGCAAGGCCCTTAACCATGAGAACTCCTCCAGGAGTGCTCGATAAATGCCTGACCTTTTGCTCTCCCCTCTATATATGTGGGGATTCCTATGAATTCCTATGTACCTGAACAGATTGCAAATAATGTAAAAGGGATATGGTGGATGGCCATGCATTTTTCTATTTGTTTAATTGGGGACTTTTATTTTGATGTTTTATTGTTCTTCCAGTAATTGAGATTGGGACACTCACTACCTATTTAAAAAAAAAAAAAAAAAAAAAAACGATGTAGAATTGACGGGATTGGTCGATGGTCGGCCAATCGAGGCTTCCAGCTCCTCTGATATTTAAATATGGGTCTTAAAGTATTTAACTTTGCGAGCTGCATTTATTTGTTGGAGATGGAAAGGGGTGCAGCTGCAAACCCAACACAACTGTGCAGTATCGCCACCAGCGCTAATTAGGCGGGCGTTCATCATTGTATGACTGATATAAGCAAGTTTGTCGTGTCTTTTCATTTTTTAGTAGGACAGTGTGTATTCTTATGTTGTAGTTTTGTTTGTTATTGGTTGGCTCTGTTACGTTTGTTTCTGCCTGACTAATCCTTTGCTCTGTGTGCCTCCTCACCATCCATGGGTGTTTTTATGGGCCAGAACATCTTACCTAGCAGGGGTATAAATTGGCATTTTTGGGCAGTGATGAACTCCTCTTTTGTTTAGTTCTGCCCCCTTACATCATGTGTCATAATTGTTGGTTAAAAATGGCAAAATCTATATATACTTTGGTTTCTCAGAGAAGCAAAGATTATAAGTCTTTGCTGCTCTAAACAGAGTAAATCACAGTTTTACCCATAAGTTGGCACAGTATGTTGGAATGCATTGCATATAGCATGTATGTACTAAACCCTAACCCTAAACCTAACTAATCCAACCCTAATGAAAGACTCATATATGCTGCTCAACTAAGTGTTTAGTACAAGCCATTCAGGGGCATATGTAATATTATAAAGCATTTAAATAAAAATATGTAATGATGTCTAATGGAATTCAATAGCCCACCCAGTGAAAATATCTGCATCTTGTCATACTGGGTCATATAAGATGATGAGGAATGACAGTCATTCTAAGCATTAAAGTTCTACTAATAGCACTAGATTGGCCTTAGCACTGATAATAACGATCAAATGCGGCAAACGCCACCTACAGTACCTGGGGCCTGCATCCCGAAGCAGGGTTTCTTGCTTAGCCGCATTGCTTGTTATAGGTCTTGGTTTGATTTTATTCAATGTACATTTTGTCAAAAACAAGTATTCATGACACTGACACGATCAGGAGCATCATCAAAATCACTGTAACTGCACTGTAAGCTCAAGGTTGTTTCAGTGTTTACGTTTCAAAATTCTGCACGTCACATTTTATCTATATAAATAAGATACAACGTTATGACATTCTTACGTTTTTATTCTTTTTTCCCCCGCTACATTTCCTGTAATTAGCTGTCTTGCAACAAAAACACCGATGCTAATGTGGGCGTAGTCGCCCTATGCGTTATGACTGTCATTGCCTTAGATACCTGTGAATTTCAGTATAAAAGCGCTGAAGACCAGTTAGCTCTAGCTATATTTGAATAGAGTTTGGAATATAATTGCCCACCGATTTCTGAGTTTTTTTATTTTTTCATCCATCCTAAGGTATACCTGGTGAAGGCAGTCTGCTTCTGTCATGAAGGCAGTCTGCTTCTGTCATGAAGGCAGTCTGCTTCTGTCATGAAGACTGTTTCTTTTTCTGTGAAGGCGCCAAGGAAATGTTTCCAGCACTGAAGATTACAGCTTAGTAATAGCTATGCTCTGTCTCTCCTTGTCCGGGAAGCTTTTCCCGTGTTGCCCAATGCCGTGCTGCCCTCTTCGGCCTGTTACTGTTGAGCCAAAGCTTTAAATATTGAACAGTGGAAAGGGAAGGGAAGGCAATGCATCCGTACTCTCCGGTGAGCCATCTCCAGCTTGTTTTTCTGTCTTGTCTGTGAAAAACAGGCCTGCGTTTTGATGTATTGTCACATGTTCCGTTAGCATCGCGTTGTGCCATTTCGCTATTCCTTCACCCAGACTCAGTGGCTAACATATACCGTCGCCTATAAAAATGGAAACACTGACATAGTGTCCTTCAGCTTGATCTTAGTCTTCAATCAACACCCAGTTGTGATGGAATAAGTGCATCCGTTCTCTAAAATGTAAGAAACCATGCAGTAGGTGCTGCAGAAGTTGCCAATAGTGAGATTTCTCTCTGTTTTGGAAGTCGACTACAAACGCTGATGACTCATCATACAGTTTATGCTATCCTTTCTCTTCCAGCACAATCAGACCATATTCTGAGCATCATGCATCCATCAAGACTGGTGTTGATCTTTGCTGAGAATATATTTGCCTCTCCTTTCCTGGCCAACATCACCTCAGTGACAGTTCCTCGACACCTGGGAGAAAATCTGACACCTGCCAAATGCATATTCACAATTACACTTCAGTCATAGATATCTAACTCTGTATCTATGATACATTGTCAGGAGAATGACGCCAGCCATCTATATGCTTATGGCCAAATAAGGTTATCCTGGTAAATTTAGTCTCTGGAAAATGTTAATATAGTGAGGAATTAGTGACGTTAACAATAAACAGCAGAGTTTATGAACATCATTCAGTCAAAAATTAGCATTAAGGAAATGCTAAAGTTAAGGTCTGATTCACCTGCTTCTCAGATGTTTCCTGAAGCATATCTGCTAGCATTTAGCCACATGGGCTTTTGGGTATCTACTGTATCAATATCCGGTATGAAGGGTATGTCTTTAAAATACCATTAATGCCTTTACAGATAACCATTATGCTACCTGATCTTAAATCTTTTTAGCTGCTCACATACTTTTAAGAAACTAAGGTGAATTTAATCAGAAAATATTGGCCTTATTGTCTATCTTTTTTTCCATAAATGCCACGAACAGCAGCTTAATGGTGGCTGTTGCAGTCTTCAGGCCTAAAACATGTCCTTACCAAAGGTGACCTACAGTGTGACATGTCTGTTCACCTGGCTGCTCCTACTTCGTGATATCAGATTTCCAAATGCCCCAATTGGATCCAGATCCGCTTTTTAATATCCAGCATGTCATATTTCTGGCATCGACCCGCAAAGGTGCATTTTGCTTTGGGTAAGCAATGTCTGCAGGGGTGCGCTGCTCAATAGTCGGGCCCACAAAGGCCCTGGGTCATTTTTTTCCCATTGAGGATTCTGACAAAGGAGTGAAAGGCGGGGTCTCATCTGGGTTCAGGAGGCTTCCAACCTCGAGCCCGGGTGATAACTCAAAGGCTATTCTTGCTCCCCTTCAGCCTGAGCTCCTGCCTGTGTTCTGTGCGACTGCTTTATACGGGGCCCCCTATGGTGAGAGCCGGCACAGCGTGCGGGAAGGCCCCGCGGAATGCTTATAACGCGCCGTGGAAACTGTGACTGCTTCGCATTTAAATGGTTTCAGATGCTCTTTCAGAGGCGCATAGCAGAAAACAGCTGTTTACTTTTCCATTAATGCAGGCAGAAGCATACGGCCTCTTAAAGGAACGGGGCCAGCAGGAGTGTCATCGTGTGATTGGACGCACATCTGCCTATCAAATCACAGTTTGTCGTGCAATTTATGTCTGCATCTTCTATCGTGCAGATGGAACAGAAAGTATGTATTTCTTTAGACTTTCATTCCCCTTATCCAGCATTATTAGCTGACCCATGGTGTGGTTCTTCAGCTTTAAAGATGGCATGACTGGCCTTGTTAATATTTTTTTTCCCCACAGAACAACCATGTTTTCCTGTCTTTGCTTTTAATCATAGCATCACAAACCGCGACTAAGGATTCAAGATCTCCGACACACCAGCTGACATGTTTATTGAATCCAAATGGCATCACACCATGCTGGAATGATATGCTTTCAAAATTCTGGACTTTTTTGTTTATCCTCCAGAAATAAAGGCAAGCAATTTGCTTTCTACTCCGTGTTGCGGGGAGTTGAAAAGTTAAAGAAAGATCTTGTGAGCTTTTGGGGGAGAAAACACCCACCTCAAACACTGAGGCTTTCTTCATCGCTGCATTTCCACAAAGCTCGTGACTTTCTCAGAAGTCTCCAGGTCGTTCGCGTGAGGGTGTCAGACACGACCCGGACACAGTCTTTGTTGTGTGCTTTGCATTAAGTCCGGGAGGAAGGAGTGGACCTCCTCGTGTTTGAATGAAGTTCAATTTCCTTCTGGGTCCCTTCCACTCGCTGTGAGTTTCACTGGCCCCCAGCGGCTTTCTGTTGCAGACCACTGAAGTGGAAAGGGGGGGCCCGGAGCCAACCGAAACGACGCCGGGAGATGGTCCTGTTCCGGAGAAGAC
Source organism: Paramormyrops kingsleyae (assembly GCF_048594095.1). Classification (NCBI taxonomy): domain Eukaryota; kingdom Metazoa; phylum Chordata; class Actinopteri; order Osteoglossiformes; family Mormyridae; genus Paramormyrops; species Paramormyrops kingsleyae. The sequence continues at coordinate 12,120,521 of NC_132801.1, forward strand.
CCCCGCGGGCAATCGGCTCCGCAGGCTCACCTGTGGTGTTCAGCGCTGTACTGGAACGCCGCGGCTTTGCTGGCCCTGCTGTCCACATCGAACCCATCGGCCTGTGCCGTGTTAGACTTAGAGACCAGCTTTTGCTTAAAGCGTCAATGAAAAGGGAGTATCTGCAGATATTCTGTGCCATGTAAGAAGGGCATAGAGACAGACTGTATAGTTACACAACTGGAACAATCAATTTGTATATGTTTTATTATATTTCGTTAATTCATACTCTGGACCTAGTAAGGCTGAAAGAGGAATGAGTTCTGATCGTCCAATCACAGTCCACGGTGAAAACTGGTCCAATCAGAACGGTCTCCGGCTCCTCATTTTCCCAGGTCTGTTCTCGTTCAAACTAATTTCAGCCGGCGTTGGATTCTGTGAATGCTGTTTATGAAGGCCTCCCGGGGTGCCGAGTGAGCCATTCCTGCCACTATCAAAACAGCTTTCCAACTCGTCTAAGTGGAGAGCTTCATTATCCTGCCCCCCCCCCCCCCCAAACACCCCCTCAACGATCCATCCTCCTCTACCTGCAGACAGCCGGGTGGAGTGGGAGGGGAGATAAGGAGGCTTCAGACGCACGTCGTCTTATTGATTTCCACGCCGGCCGATCTCTCCCAATCAAAAAAGGTCACACTGTGTGAGAAGCGAAAAAGGAGCCCTTTGTTTCAGAATTGCATGCTGGGTAGTTGCCAGGCAGAGCGTTTCGTGGGAGCTCCTCAGGCCCAAAACACATGCCTTTCAACTGAATCTCACACTTTGTCTGTACAGAAAAAAACTACTCTTTATATGATAGTTAATTGCGGTGATCCTTACAACTTTAAAAACTCCCCGCAGACAGGAATGTGTTTTTTAATACATAAATTGCTCATTCATTCCTAAAGATGGTAAAGACCCTTTAGAGTGTATTTCTTACCGGTAAAATATTATCCAAAATTCTTGCCAGCTGATTGGGAGGCATTTTGCCATGTATTAAAACAAACGATTGAACTGGCTTTATTAAAAATCGGTATTTATGTTTTAAAATATGTTGATTATATAATATTATTTATGACCGCTCTCCATGTAACATTCCGGAAGTGTTAGTGTCGCATGACGCTGATTGTCTTTTTCACACTCTTACATGACTTGGTTTTGGTCCGAAATTTCTGTCTTAGGTAAAGGTCCTCTATTGCTCCTCTCTTGCGGTGTTTTGTACCAATAATGACCTGTCCTCCTACTTCCCACTTGGCCATGGCACCAGACAGGAATGTCCTTTATCACCTCTTTTGTTCGCTATAGCAATTGAACCTTTAGTGATCGCCCTCCAAAGCGAGATCACTATCAGTGGAATTAAGAGAGGTGGAATTCAAAATAAATTTTGACAACACGCTGACGATACGCTGTTATACTTGTCCAGTCCGGTAATCAGTCTGCCAAAAGTTCTTAGTTTGCTGGCTGACTTCGGTAAGATATTGAGGTATAGAGTTAATCTACAAAAAAGTGAACTTGTGCTAATCAGTTCTGCCGTTATGAATGTTAACTTCTATCAACTCCCCATATAATGCATAATTTGTATTATTTTTCCAGTATGCAGAAATGGGGAATAACTGTAATTTTAGAATGGCACTTAAGCGGTTTCATGCAGACCAAATCCACTACTTTCATTCAACAACTGGATTTTGTTCCTTGTCAAGGTGTTCTAAAATATAAATGCCAAACACAGCTCTGTGCGTGGTGTTTGACCCGAGCCTCATGCCGGGGGTTGTCGAGATGTTCCAACCGCGCTGTTTTGATGTTGTCTTGCCCTCCCCCCTCCCCATCTGAAACCCAACCTGTCTGGTGCATCACAAATGAATCGGCCCATTGTTCGCTGTTAGCCTTGGGGTGTGCTCTGCTTGTATTCCCCAAGGCCGTGTGGCCGGGGACCCCAGGGTCTATCCGATCCACGAGGCTCTGAAGGCATAGCGACAGTGGGGGGTGAGAGCCGGGATTCTGTGAAGTGCCGGAGTTTAGGTAAAGAGTGAGAGAGGAGAGAGATGAAGGACTGTCAGGGTGAGAATGCGGTGCCCGGGAAACCGCCCCGGAGTGACTGAGTGAGTGAAGTATGTTTTATTCCCATCAAAACTTTCTCTCTCTGTTTCTTTTTTCCCTTTTTTAATCATAAATCCAAAGTAATTCTCGCGCAGGCAGCCAGAGTGCCTTCCAAATGAACAATTGCCTTCCGCCGAACGCTCCTTCTTTCCCAGCATGATAATTTCCTGTGATGATCAGAGTTGCGCCGGGATGAAAGAGCACCAGAGAAAGAAAATTTACTGTTTTTTCTTTTTGTGGTTTTTCTGTTGTTGCTATAGTAACTTGGAGCTGGGAATCAAATCAGTGCGCTCAGTCTCATTTGTATTAAGAAGTGCAAAATATGAAGCGCACATGCATAAACACACAGACACACACACACAACACAACGGAACCTCTCTCTGTTGTGTTGTGTGTGTGTGTCAGTGTGAGTAGCTTATTCCTGAAATGGTAAACAAACGTTGATGACCATATGCTAAAAACTTTAGTTTTACGATAACAGGACAGCATTATGTTCTACCCTTTCCCTCACCACATTCCTCATATCTCACTGATGACTGAAATGTCACTATACTTTGAAATGACAAACCGAGCAAAGAGGATTCTGGGTACTGGGGGTTGTGAAAGCCTGGCACTATCAGCCGGTCCTCAGCTGACTGATTTTCCTCTTTAGCACTCGGGTCCACTGGCTGTTTGAACACCGGCAGAATCCCAGCTGGCTCGCATCATCACTAGCAACATGCAATTCATTTGGATCCACTTGTAATTTCAGCCCCGTCGCTTGGGAGGCGCGGCCAGTGATGATCCCTGGTTCTACTGCGCTCTCGCTGCCCACATAATGTGCTAATTACCCTCTCACTGGATCATTTTTTACAGATGATTGCGAATCTTATGAATGCATAAGTCTCAAAATCTCTGGCCCATTAAAAGCAAACAGCGTATCAAAGGATGAAGGATAGAGAGAAAAAGCCGAATGAACGTTTATTGTATGATGTCCTTCAACATCTTTAAATGTTATTTCCTTTCTGTTAAGAAAACAGACGTTTAAGCACAGGCCGGTGAAGAGCCACATTAGCAGAAGAGAGCTGATGTATTCTATGGTGTGATTTGCGTTACGGTTTTGGAATCTCGTCTAAATTTGATGCTATCCAATTACCAGCTGGTCATCTCCGGCACAAACTCGGCTGCTGTCCTGTTCGGATAATCGCAGGCTTTGCAAACATTTACGCCTAATGACTTTTTAATTAGGGCTTAGCTGTTTCGGAGCTGCTACCCCAGAGAGACGCTTTCGCCCGTGAAGACGAGCGCAAGGTCGGTGTTCACATTCAGTTCGGGCGCCTACTTAGAAAGGAACACGAAAATGCTTACAGACACAGAGTTGCCCTCTGCGGTCCCTTCTGCAATGAAAAGGTCAAAAGAAAATAGCATTTTAGTGGATACGAGCCACCCCATAGGTAGCTGCTATGTGCATTGTGGGAACTTTGGGACTGTAAGGACCTAAATACTGCTGGCAGCAGCTCAACCAATTTGGCATTTGCATGCATAACTTGAAATTGCGCAGAAAACATTCTGTTTTCATTAAGCGCCGCTTAATCTGCACACGATCCGGCACTGTCTGTTATCACTTATCAGAGGGTTTTACTGGAGAGCGTTCGCTGGGTGTATCGCTCACAGAGGAGCGCGGGCCGAGTGCACAAGGAGGCATCTGGGAGCCCTGCGGGGTCTCTCTGTACAAAGGTGAATGTGGAAATTTTAGCGCAAGGCGCTGCCTGATTATTCGCATACGACCTAATGAGCTTTTTCGCCAAAATCCCCCCCCCAGGTCCTTCTTCCAGCAACTAGATAAATTGCAGATGATGTCAGCTTTGTTTTGTGAAGCCAAACATGGACAACAAATATAGGCCCTAGCTGATGACTGAAGAATAGCCTAGGGAGCTAGTGCTAGCGGAGTGTGACATCTCACAGGCGAAAGCCAAGCAAACGAACAATAAACATGACATCATGTGTGGGCCCCAAATAGAAATTACATCATCAGGGATTTGGGCACCAGAACGTATGCAGCATCTTCATCAACCATGCATTGATGCTTCTATACTGCATTATAAAGGTATCTACAGTGCATTATAAATGAGAGTTTCATAAGGCAGACATGATGCATATTAAACATGGCTTTAATGTGTTATACCTTTTTACAAATATTTACATAATTACATTCATAATGTGGGGTGGCATGGTGGTGCAGTGATTAGCACTATTGCTTCATCCCTCTGGGACCTGGGTTCAAGTCTCCACTGGGGTTCCACGTGTGTGGAGTTTGCATGTTCTCACTGTGGGGTTTCCTCTGGGTACTTTGGCACCCCCCACAGTTCTAAAACATCCTGAGGCTAATCGGTGTCGCCAAATTGCCCATGGGTGTGAGTGTGCCCTGTGATGGGTTGGTGCCCCATCCTGGGTTGTTCCCTGCCTTGTGCCCTGTGATGGGTTGGTGCCCCATCCTGGGTTGTTCCCTGCCTTATGCCCATGGGCTCCAGCCCCTAGTGACCCTGAATAGGGCAAGTCGGTACAGAAAATAGATGGATGGATGGATGGAAGGATTATGAATGTGTTTGTAACTTAATAAAAAGTTGCCCTTAAGTAAAGTATTACCCGAAGTTGATCATTGCTCCTTTCTATCAGACAAAGGAGGGGGCTCTGCACAGCCAGACACAAACCATGCTGCGTATCAAAGTCCATCTTTTTCGGTCTTTATTGCTTCAATAATCTTGTGGGTGTCCAAAATCTTTTTTGGGAGTAACGATTTCCACACTCTCCCTCTGCATTCTCATAGTTTCTGAAGTGATCTCAGGGATCTCCTGCTTACGATAACGCCACATCTGAGGGGCTTGTGCTTTGCCAGGAGGACTGACTCACGCATGAGACCAGAATGGAAAGGAGATCTTTCCACAGTCGGCGAGCCATTGTTGTTCCTCATAACACTCACGTCGGCATGAAGAACACGCCCAGCTCCTGCTAACTCCGGCACACTTTAACTCAAAAATTAAACTCTGGAAGCTCCACGTTGCCTTTGAAGCATTTCTGCTGTTTATAAAATCTGTCGCTATCATGATTTTAACTTTTAGTATGCAAATGAAGTGAAATCTAAGTTTATTTATCATATAGACAAATGTACAGCATGCAGTAGTAGATGTAGGCAATGACGTCAGTTAATATTAATTGAAATGATCAATAATAATAATAAGTAATTAAGTAAATAAAAAAGAAAATAAATACATATATAAATAGCCAGCAAGCAGTCGGGGGTGATGTTTTGGCACAGTGGTTAGCATTAGCACCACAGAGTTTGTGGCTCTATTTGTGTGAAGGTGAGCTGGAGGTACCAGATTTGTAATGGTGTGTATGCCCTGTGATAGGCTGGCACCCATCCTGGGTTATGCCCTGCCTTGCCCCTGTAGCATCCAGAATGGGCAGCAGACCCGCGTGCCCCTGAATAGGACAAGTGTGTGCAAGAAATGGATGGATAACTAAGCAGATTAACATGCAAATAAAGAAATGTGCAAACTGCAGCTACTGACTGCCCAGTTATATACTATATAGACTTACTGCCAGAGGGTAGAAAATGTAAGGCTCATCAGCAACCGGCCAGGTTATTCGTATGCAGTTTTCATTTAAATTAATGATTTTCCAAACGATTACTTTAATTAGCAGGCAAAATACAACAACAATCAACAAGAGGTTGAGTTCAATTAAACTCAGAATCAGGCTCAGGATCATGTCGAATTTAATTCGGAATCAGCTAGAGAAAAACACCATGAACACAACTGACGCGAAGACAGCATTACGCAGGCCTGCCAAATCTATGGTAAAGGGGGCAACTGAAGTTATACAGCAGGTTTGTTTGCTTTGCCCAAATGGTTCAGGGATGAAAGTGAATTAAGATCAATGAGCACTGGTGTGACCGTAATGCTGTTTTCTCAGCAGCCCTTCGTTCTGTTCTCCCATGGCTGTCCAAGCTTATCGCCCGACCCGCTTGTTTGTTTCACTTGGAATCGATAAAATCTTCACCGATGGTCAACATAGAACATTAAAGCACCCTGGAAGGCCTGATAACCATATGGGCTCCCTGCTCCGCGTAGGGACCTGGGCTGCTGAAGGGGGCTTTTCCCAAACACTCGTTTAAAGTGAATGATGTCACATGTGAAGGTTGGCTGAGACTGTTGATTTAGAGGCTGGCTGCTTGTAATGCAGGCGTGCATGTCCTTACAGTATTTACACTGATGGAGGTCCGAGGAATGACGACACACTGTGCAAGGAACTGACAGGCTGGGGTTAATGGCAAATTAATTATTAAGTACACAAAATATCAGCTGAACGCAATTTTGTTTATGTTCTTACATTAGAGGGAGAGATATTTTCCAGTGAGGGATAGTTTCAGATGACACCAGGTGTGAAAAGTACTTGACATAATTCATATCGCGGCGCCTTCAGCATTGTTCATCAGATTGGTGGTCAGGCTAAATATTTTCTGTGATTTTGTGGAAGACGACCTCAAGTGGGTTTCACAGTAAAAGTCTTTTGTTAAAATTAATGCGTGGATAAAATTTTCATTTTACAGAAGCTTTGGGGAATAGCCCTCATACTACTTTTGTTTATAATAAAGTCTTTAACATCATAATACTGTATATTATGCAGCTCGTACCACATGCATTAGTCAATTCTACGTATAAGCAGAAAAACAATATAGCGTCATATGTACGCAGTCATGGGTACGCAGTGGGTACACCAACAAAAAAAAATGATGTGCATGTAGACCTCTGTGTCACTTGGATGTCTTTATGGATTACAGGGAGTCTTCCAGGTGGAAGGACTTCATCTTTTGCCATGAAAATGTCTATACAGCTGATCCCCGTTGTACCGATTTCTCAAGAATAAAGACTCCATTCGACAGGGTATCAAGCATAAATAACATGAATACACTTCACTTCTTAGAGCGCCAGATTGCCCAAGAGAGACATTTCTCTCTCTTTCTTTGCCGTTCCAAATTAAACCAAATGTAAACTTAGCTGTTTTATGCAAGTGTTTTTTTTTAAGAAAGATCCATTGTTTTTGGCCAAAAAGCAACATAAAATTTGGGAAGAGGAACCTGGTCCTCGTCTCGTCGTTACAAAGCATCCAGGCCGGCGCCCCGTGACTATTCCGGTTTCACGGCCCACGTTCCGCAACCAGAGACCCTATTGCCATTCACCCCAGCGTTCCGAGGCTCCTTTTAAAGACCTTTTTGGATTTTTATCAGATTTCATTTTTAAAAGTTGCCTTTGATGTCACTGTGAACCCTTTGTTCGATGTAAAGTACAAATGTTACACGAAATTCTTATTCAGAACAACATGAAGGAACTTCAATCGCTTTGATTAAAACACTCTCACAGTATTCTGCAGTATTCTTCTCAAAAATTCCCACATGTTTGTTTTTTTTTTTGCTTTTCTGGTTGGATTTTTTTTTTTTTACTTTGGCCCTGCGCTAAATTAGAAATAGAATACACCCTTACCATCTGAAGGCACTTTGTTTTCTCGCTGTTTTCGAGTACCATTTTGCTCTGAATTTGAAACATAGAACAGAATCATAAAAATAAGGTTCAGAGGCCTCAACACTTAGAACAGAGGCGTATGCAATTGAGGAATCTGCCTACACTCAGAGGTCATGGAGGAGAGAGAAAAAGACATTCTTCAGAATCCAAACCTCGAAGCTTTTAAAGTACCCGAGTCACAAAGGATACAGATTGATAATTCCTGATATGGGAAGGTGTATTCTTATATTGTGCATTTTTTAAAGCTGATTGTTATTCGCTGTCCATCATCCAGAGATAGATAAATTTACTATATACATACTCACACAGCTGGAAGACAATGTGTTATGCAGAGGTGGAAGGTTCAGTTCCAGAATGTACAAATCCAGACCAAGATTTTGTTTCAACCAACCACTTTAGTGCTCAACTGGTTGGTTGAAACAAAATCGTGGTCTGGATTTGTACGTTCTGGACCTGAACTTTCCATCTCTGGTGTTATATGTGACTGATAATGCTATACACTCACCTAAAGGATTATTAGGAACACCATAGTAATATGGTGTTTGACCCCCTTTCGCCTTCAGAACTGCCTTAATTCTACGTGGCATTGATTCAACAAGGTGCTGAAAGCATTCTTTAGAAATGTTGGCCCATATTGATAGGATAGCCTCTTGCAGTTGATGGAGATTTGTGGGATGCACATCCAGGGCACGAACCTCCCGTTCCACCACATCCCAAAGATGCTCTATTGGGTTGAGATCTGGTGACTGTGGGGGCCATTTTAGTACAGTGAACTCATTGTCATGTTCAAGAAACCAATTTGAAATTATTCGAGCTTTGTGACATGGTGCATTATCCTGCTGGAAGTAGCCATCAGATGGGTACATGGTGGTCATAAAGGGATGGACATGGTCAGAAACAATGCTCAGGTAGGCCGTGGCATTTAAACGATGCCCAATTGGCACTAAGGGGCCTAAAGTGTGCCAAGAAAACATCCCCCACACCATTACACCACCACCACCAGCCTGCACAGTGGTAACAAGGCATGATGGATCCATGTTCTCATTCTGTTTACGCCAAATTCTGACTTTGAATGTCTCAACAGAAATCGAGACTCATCAGACCAGGCAACATTTTTCCAGTCTTCAACTGTCCAATTTTGGTGAGCTCGTGCAAATTGTAGCCTCTTTTTCCTATTTGTAGTGGAGATGAATGGTACCCGGTGGGGTCTTCTGTTGTTGTAGCCCATCCACCTCAAGGTTGTGCGTGTTGTGGCTTCACAAATGCTTTGCTGCATACCTCGGTTGTAACGAGTGGTTATTTCAGTCAAAGTTGCTCTTCTATCAGCTTGAATCAGTCGGCCCATTCTCCTCTGACCTCTAGCATCAACAAGGCATTTTCGCCCACAGGACTGCCGCATACTGGATGTTTTTCCCTTTGCACACCATTCTTTGTAAACCCTAGAAATGGTTGTGCATGAAAATCCCAGTAACTGAGCAGATTGTGAAATACTCAGACCGGCCTGTCTGGCACCAACAACCATGCCACGCTCAAAATTGCTTAAATCACCTTTCTTTCCCATTCTGACATTCAGTTTGGAGTTCAGGAGATTGTCTTGACCAGGACCACACCCCTAAATGCATTGAAGCAACTGCCATGTGATTGGTTGATTAGATTTCTCTGCATTAATGAGAAATTGAACAGGTGTTCCTAATAATCCTTTAGGTGAGTGTATATACATGTGCTGACAGCTTGTTTTATTAAAAATGTACTGGAGAATTATTTGTGCTTACCAAAATGTCTGGTCTCTTTCTCTACACCAGCAGCAAGAAAGGCAGTCTGAAGTGGGGGGGGGGGGGGGGGGGGCTCCAAAAAACACACCCGCTCATCTGCCTCTGATGAGGGAGAAGGTCAGGCCGGAGGATAAAGACAGATAACTTAATAAAATAAAGGAACCAGGGTAAATAACATCATTTTTAGATGAGGAAAATCATGGTAATAACTTTGACTGTAATAACTATGACGTCAAGTCGAAATTGCACGAAGAGTGGCTGTTTTGGAATATCTTTACACTAACATTTTTCTTTAATAAACCCACAATAGGACTGTGCATTTAGAATCAGGGGCATGTTCATTAAATAATAAAGGCGAGGTAATAATTCAGGAACAGATAGACCAGAATTTTGCAGGATAATTGGGCTTCGGCAAAGACAATGGGCTGACTGAAAGGTCAAATTCCAAACTACAGATGGAGCAACTGTAAAATTAATATTTCAGGGCCTTTATACCCAAATGACGTCACTAAATCAATAAATGAAATTCAGCAGAGTTGGGTTGTCAGTCAGCGCTCATCAGTTGAACAGAAATATATGCTAGATTTAATCACATTTTGTATATAATTCCTCTAGTTTACTTGTGCTGTTTTATCATAATATTAAAGTGCTTCATTCATTTTCAGTGAATGGTTGGCACCATTAATCTCAATGCCGTTATGTCTGGTTCCTGGATGTCAGAGAACTACCACTTTAATCATTTTTTGATTTATATTCATTCTATTTAATAGTAAATGCTATTTTTTTTGTCAGTCATCATTATCAACAGTCGCTACCAAAGAATTTGAAGATTACATTTAAATTATTCTCAGTGATAATATTCAACTTTTATACTAGGTATAAAATCTGCTCACCATGGCATTCGATCCTTTGGTATTTAATATGTTAAATTCTGGAAAAGAAAACATGTAAATCGTTCTGGATTCTGGCAGCATGTTATTAAAGGTCAGCGTCATGCCATGGAAACCTTTTTCCTTAGTGGTAAAACTGTAAAAGCCAGACGAGTGTTTGATAATCGGCGGCCAGTGAGGCACCGACGCGTTCACCACTGCGCTGAGAGATGCCGGGACGTGGAAAAAGCAACGCATCACCTAAACTCGGCGACAGGATGTTGCACAATTGGCGCAAAAGCCCCAAGAGACGTGATGAAAGGCCTCCCTGCCGTTATCTGGCCCAGCCAGTATCATCAAACGTGCCTCGCCGGCATGGGGCCGGGGAACATGGGGGCAGCCGGCCTCGGACGTGCTCCATGTCACGCGTGTGTCCGCCGCATGGCTCTGACACGCATGACGAGGTGAATCCCAGCCCATTCTCTGTCTCCGGTGCCTATGCAGTATCTCTCCCTCTGAAACAGCGATTAACTTCATTCACCATGTACAGCCCAAATACAAGGAATTTGTTTTGGTGTAATTGGTCACATTAAAGTAAAATACAAAAATAACGTAATTAGTATAAAGCAATAACCAACAAGCAGCACAGAGAGTATGCAAGTATGCAAAATGAGGCATTTGGGTTAGGTGCAACGGGACGAACCGCCAGACAGTCCAGCAATCAGCAGCAATTACCAGAACATTCTAAGGGTGCAGGGAGAGATGGGCACTTATCAATATCTCAGGAATTAAATGCTGGCTGTGGTGAGTCAGCATTAGAACTGGAATAGACATAGGAAGTATTTACTGAAAACGCTCTGGGTGAATTCACAAATGCAGTCCATGCCACGAGGAAACGGTCAAATTGCAGTAATATAGCGTCAAAGTTTGACCTTCATAAGCGTTCTCTGGTGCCCTTTAAAGAGGCAACACTGGGAAACAAAACCGCATTTTTAAATTATAAGTATTAAAGGAAAAAAGAGTTATGGGAAGCAGGCCTCTGCTGTTTAGAGAATCCACACGTCGTGACTTTCTGCTGTTTGGCAGATTCTGAGGGATCACATGACATCACTGCTGCATTTCCTTTGATGTGCTTTTTTTTGTTGTTGCCCGGCAAAGATATTGCCAGCATATAGAAAAAGAAAGAAAGATAAACAGAGATTTCAAAACTATTGATATGAAGACATCAGATTTACAGCATCCAGCATTTTCCGTCTCATTTTAACGGATATATTGACAGGCTAAAATTATAAATTAAAAAAAGAGGAATGGGGGGGGGGGGGGGAGGGGGGTTTAGCCTAAACCAACAACAGCAAAAAAGAGAGCGGGTGAAAGGGAGAGGCTAATTTCCAGTGGCAGGGGGCCCTTTCATTCGAAGCCATGCCTTGAACTGTACTTTGTTTAATTATTAAATGGGGGGGTTTGCTCAGCAGGATGGCAGTGCTTTGATGGTGCTTAAATTCAGCCCCGCTGACGGGCCGCGGTCACACGCCTCTGTTTGCGTGCTTACCTACGACAGCCGGCGAATGCTAATCCTCTAAATGCAATATTTATTAATGACGCCGTGAAAAGTGATTTTGGACCCCCCCACACCTTCAGTCTTTGGGCCTCTGCTGTTCAGATTATCTATTTACCCCCCCCCAAAGATGTGTAACTGGTAACCCCCCCCCCCCAACACACACACACACCCACCATTTCTTTCCTAATAGAATTGGCTTTTCTTGGCAATAGGGCTGTCTTCCTTGCAGACAGTGTACAGATGCCTATTGATTTCCCCAAGAACTTGAAAATAAAAAAAATTAAAAATAATGAATGTATAAATCATGAGGCTGACCAGCACTCCACAAACGGACAGCGACATCTGATACCTGCGTATGTCAAAAGGTGAGTGTGATGTTTGTGTCACTTACCGATTTCTTGGGTTAAATGATAGACTGTTGAAGGCACCCTGAAGACATCTTGATGTTCAAGAGGACTGAATAACGTCTAAACAACACCCCAACACCCATTTTACACGTGATCAACTAGGGCACCTACTGAACTTACACCTAAACACAACAAAATGAAAGCTGTTTACATCAAGTAACACTAAACTTTTCATGTTTCACTAGCTAAGCAGGCTTTTCCCTCTGTTCAGTACACTTCCATGATAGGTGATGAAAGATTATGAATTTGTTTTAATTATACGATCAAATGTCATTGGGAATTATGAAATACAGTATGTGTGGAAATACTAATATGGGAAATTATTGTAATAATAGTAATAATTACAGCAATGTCAGCTTCTTTTAATTTAGCTTTATCTTTAAAGGCTCATATGCTAAATGTTGCTCAGAGTTAATGAAGTAATCTTCAGTATAATAAATGATCTGAAGGTTTCTCACTAACAGTGCATGAAATTTTACACAAAAAGATGAGTCGGTGCAAATGGATTAGCAGCACTTTACCTTGATAATTGCTCCTTGTCAATATTTGTTGACATCTGACAGAATTAACTGAACAACTGCCAATAAACACAAAATGAAGAGATAAGCCTTTGAAAGGATGGGTTGTTGGTTTGTCAGTTAATCTGACATGATACAGTGTTTTTGTGTATTTGCATTATTACTTTATGTGAACATTCCAGGCACCATAAATAGACAGTGGTAATGACTGCTGTGGAGAGTCACAGTCTAAGACACTCGGAGTGACCAATATGGAGAGTGACAGTCTGAGATATTGGGAGTGAGTGGTGTGGAGACACTGGCAGTGATCGGTGTAGAGAGTCACAGTCTGAGATACTGGGAGTGACCATTGTGGAGAGTCACAGTCTGAGACACTCAGAGTGACCAATATGGAGAGTCACAGTCTGAGATATTGGGAGTGAGTGGTGTGGAGACACTGGCAGTGATCGGTGTGGAGAGTCACAGTCTGAGATACTGGGAGTGACCATTGTGGAGAGTCACAGAATGAGACACAGGAAGTGACCAGTGTGGAGAGTCACAGTCTGAGATACTGGGAGTGACCATTGTGGAGAGTCACAGATTGAGACACAGGAAGTGACCAGTGTGGAGAGTCACAGTCTGAGATTCTGGGAGTGACTGCCATAGAGTCACAGATTGAGAAACTGGGAGTGACCGGTATGGAGAGTCACAGTCTGAGACACAGGGAGTGACTGGTATGGAGAGTCACAGTCTAAGACACAGGGGGTAACCGTTACCGGTATGGAGAGTCACATCACAGTCTGAAACACTGGGAGTGATTGGTATGGACAGTCACAGCCTAAGACATTGGGAGTGACTGGTGTGGAGAGTCATAGTCTGAGACACTGGTAGTGACTGCCATAGAGTCACAGATTGAGACACTGGTAGTGACCAGTATGGTCAGTCACAGACAGACGCTGGGAGTGACTGCCATAGAGTCACAGATTGAGACACTGAGAGTGACCGGTATGGAGAGTCACAGTCTGAGATACTGGGAGTGACTGGTATGGAGAGTCACAGTCTAAGACACAGGGAGTGACCGGTACTGGTATGGAGAGTCACAGTCTGAGACACTGGGAGTGACTGGTATGGAGAGTCACAGTCTAAGACACAGGGAGTGACCGGTATAGAGAGCCTGAGACACAGGGAGTGACCAGTATGGAGAGCCTGAGATGCTGGAAGTGACTGGTATGGAGAGCCTGAGACACTGGGAGTGACCGATATGGAGAGTCACAGTCTAAGATACAGGGAGTGACCAGTATGGAGAGCCTGAGATGCTGGAAGTGACTGGTATGGAGAGTCACAGTCTGAGACACTGGGAGTGACTGGTATGGAGAGTCACAGTCTAAGACACAGGGAGTGACCGGTATAGAGAGCCTGAGACACTGGGAGTGACCAGTATGGAGAGCCTGAGATTCTGGGAGTGACTGGTATGGAGAGCCTGAGACACTGGGAGTGACCGATATGGAGAGTCACAGTCTAAGACACAGGGAGTGACCGGTATAGAGAGCCTGAGACACTGGGAGTGACCGGTATGGAGAGCCTGAGACACTGGGAGTGACTGGTATGGAGAGCCTGAGACACTGGGAGTGACCGGTATGGAGAGTTACAGCCTGAGACGCTGGGAGTGACTGGTATGGAGAGTTACAGCCTGAGACGCTGGGAGTGACTGCCATAGAGTCACAGCCTGAGACATTGGGAGTGACTACCAGTGACCAAAGGTGTACAAAGTATTATACAATAATATTTTCTGGCTGATGACCATTTACACTTTTTAAACTAACAAAACACATGGCTTCGATGAAAAGGCAGTTTAAAGTCAATAGCAAAGAGCCACACAATGAAAGAGTATAACATATAAATCTGTCTCTCACTACTTTTATGTGGAGGTAACACACTTGTAGTTTATCAAAATGAATATTTCACCCTGCAAACATTGAAGTTGAGGAAAGCAAGGCAAATATTCACACCCCGATGTCGTCATGTAAAATATGAGCCATGAATCAGGCCTGGCTGTGAAAATCTGCCCACGGTGACTCTTAGGCTAATTCCCTTCACTTTTATGCCCTTTCAGTGCACCAGGTTGGAACTAAAGATGTAGGGTGGGTTAGACCGATGCATGTCTAAGATAAAAGGAAAAAGCCCCTAATTATACCCTTGTTTTCTCAAAAGCCTCATATTTTAAAAGGGTTTAAGGACTTACTCTTTCTGCAAAGTTTCTCATTAATTTACATTATCATTCTAGAAGTTAGCATTGTTGGTTTATTTTTGCACTTTTCGTGAGTTCTGTGGTTCTATGCAAAGCCCAACGTGGGACAGAGGTGTGTGCAGCAATCGGTGGATATCATATGAGGGACAGTATTATGTCTGACTGAATATGTCAGGGTTTCTCAGTGTGCCAGTCAAACCAAAAAACAAAACAAAATAAAAAAACAGAATGTTCAGTAAAACTACAACAGCCCAAGAAAAAGCTGATGCTGTTCGTCGTTCTGTCAGCATTCCTGTCCTTTGAAGGTCCCCGGCAGAAACACAGTGACAATAATGCTCCTCTTAAACAGGCAGGTCCACAAAGGTGACTCTTCTCACTCTCACCTCCCCGAGACCTTTCGAGCACCCATGTTCTTCCGGAAGCGCAGTGCCTGCATGACGGGAGGGGGGTGGGTACCAGTCTGGCAGGTTCTCCACAATCCACGCATTGTCCCATGTTGAGAAATCGCTTTTGTCGTTTGGCAGATGTGACGCGGCCCTTTGATGGGGAACAGGAATTCGGAGATCTGCGCTCCCTTTCCACGTTTGCGTTGGTGGGAAGCGGTCGGGCCTAGATCTTATTTAGAGAACACAAAACAAACAACTTTGCTGCGGGCTGCTCTCAACCGCTTGGGGTCGTTCGACAGGAAGTAAAAGCAGGAAGCGTGACTCTCGGCAACTTCCTGCGGGGACGTGTATACCTGCGCGGAGCAGAGTTTCACTTAGAGACACTGAATTCAATCAGCTCTCCAGATCCATTCTTCACTTTGTGTCGGGAGAGGAAGATATTTCCCTCCCCAAAGGAGGTCCCTTCAAGGGCCCAGGTTCAAAGGCATTGTTCATCGTCCAGCAGCTGTCAGGGCCGTGTGGCCCCGCCCCCAGAGAAACTGTCCCACCAGAAAGCTGACACAGATCACAGCGTTGTGTGGAGACAGAAAAAAAATAGAAAAAGATGGTCGCCCAGAGTTGCAAAGTTGTGCCCCCTGCCCTTTGCTCACCAGGATGCCGGCTTCAGAGGGATCTTTGCCCTAAATGTATACATGAAGCCAGAACAGAGACAGAAAGATGCACCTGAGCAAACATTAGCATCCTCCATGAGACGCTTTGATGTTCCTGCAGTGGCAACGTTGGACTCGGAACACATGAGGGCTGAGTCAATACATGGTAAGGTCCAAGGCAGACCACATCTGAAGATGTACGCTGTTGCACTGACCTCCATTCGGTTAGCATTCGGAGAAACTAATTCAATGCAGAGAGAAAATACGGAGTGAGAGGTACATGCATAATGCATAATGTACACGGGACAAATTTCACTACAGTACGGAATCCAAGTGATGGCAAATGAAATGTAGTTAGTCCTGGGATATGTGTGATGCAGTATATAGGATGTTAACACATTCATTGTTTATGTCAAATGCAGATCAAGAAAATAAATTGGTTGAATTACAAGAATACATGTACTCGATACACAGTTGGATGGATGGATGGATAACAATAATGGGGATCACAACTGAGCAAGGTGCCATAAATGGAAATGTGCAGACACATGGGGGAATGGAAGCCCAAGGCCGGCCCTAGTGCACTTTGTTTGTAAAACCTTGATTTGTTTTTTTTTGGCTTCAAAAAGTCACAGTATGCATCAAATTTTCCTCCCTCTTTTTTCTCCATTAGAGAGCCACTCGGCCGCGGCGCACATCATCTTCCGGGCCGGCCGGACGGGACACGGAGGCCACAGATGGTCGGGAAATGGCAGGCGCACTTCAGAGAATGTTTTGCGAGACACAATTATCTCAGCCCCCCCCCAACCCACCCCCGGAAGGAGCACATTTTGCTCCCGCTCTCAGCAAAGTTGAAGCCACGGGTTAGCGAGAGGGCGCCGGCATGCCAGGCCACACGGGGGGGGGAGGGAGCAGCTTCTGCTTTTTAAAGCCCCATTTTAGGCTTTTACAGGGTCTCTGCAGCAAACAGCTCCACACCAACCTGCTTCATGTCCTTGAGAACGTTGCACAACCCACTGCTACTGACCAGAGTCGTTCAGCTGTAAACTATAAAACACAGACATTCTCTGTTTTCATACATATTCGCGTGTCCATCAGAGCAATTATTATAATCTGTCCTAATGATCATATTCAGTTCTTCCGCATTTTCACACAAGCCACCTTCTGGCTACAGCTGTTCCTCATACCTGCTGCCTGATATCACGCACGACACTGATCTACCCCCAAGTCATGACCGATCCTACAATCAAAAGATGCTCACTCTGTTTTGCTAGCCTCAGGACCCTCAGAGAAAGGAAGATGCTTCCAGACTTTTCTGGAACAGACTTCCATAGCATAGCGTTTCTGGATTAGGGCAAATATGTCCAGTTAATTATAAAATGCTCTTTATACAATAACAACAAATTTATTTTTGTATATCGCTTTTGTATATTTATTATTTATTTTTTATTATCACAACATTACATCGTCTCAAAGCGCTTTACAGCATCCCCACCCAAAGCCCCCAGTGAGTAAGCCAGAGGCGACAGTGGCAAGGAAAAACTCCCCATAAGGAAGAAACCTTGGGAGGGACCAGACTCAAAGGGGGGGGGGGGCATCCTTACCAGGGGTGTCACTGGGACAAGGAAACCTTGGCAGATTTAGGGGGTGCAAGGTGACATTTATTCCAGGGCCCCGGAATTTATAACTGCGCCCTTGTTCCAAACCCTAGTCACAGGTGAACACTTCTAGTTTACCTAGTTTATTAGTTAAGGTTTTACTTAGTGGGAGACTGTTTGCACTGTAAAGTTAGTAAGTTTGTAAATTAAATACTTGCTTGAATAAGATCTTTTCTTGCTTAAATAAATTCCCAATGCAATAATGTAATTGCGAATGTTGTGCTCATTCATTTGGAAGCAGAGAAGATGGGTGTTAAAAAGGTTTCAGATTTTTGTGGAAATGCTATCGATTATTGGCTTCCAGACCAAACTGAATGTTAAAGTGACAGCTGCACATCACTGTGAAGTCGTTTTAAACAATGTAACAATTTGTTGCTCCAAAGTTCTTGCCGCCATATGATTTTGCTCCCGAGGACATTTAATCTTTAGATGTCCTCCGTATTTGTCATGGATAGCTTAAAAAACAAACAGAATTTAAAAAAATAACGATTGTTTGAGCTGCACTCATGTTTTATTCATGGAACAGAATCAAGCGAATGATTTAATTTGTGAGAGGGACATGTTTTTTTTTTATGAACTTAATCTTCACTTAGCATCAATAGAGGAACATGCAGTGTGACTACATGAGATTAATGTCACGCGAATACCTGGTGCAATTAACGCCACTTCTCTGTCAAAAAATAAACAATAATAATAATAATACAATTAAAAACAGTGAATGGCCATTGCCGAATCAGTCTTCTTATTGTAGGCCACAAAGCTTCCATGCTTAGACAGGTAAAATGGAACGTGTTTATATTAAAGCATTTCCCAGGGGACTGATGTGATGATTAACGAATACACTGTCACTTCCATGTCTGAGGCTCCAGACGGTTTGTGCTTGTATTCGGCTAATTAAGCGGAATGAAGCGGGAATCGGATTCTCCTTTGCTGATGATTAACGACCCGGGGAGCTGATTGGGAAATCCTGCACACGGATGGCATGCTGAATCAATGGGGGCACTGTCCCTCTCGGTCTGGCCCTAACCCTTCACCAGGTGCGTACGTAGCCGGCAATATTTACTCCGGTTTGATTCGTACCAGGAAAACCCGATCTTTTATTGCCTACTATCTTTTAATGTCCTCAGGGAAATTTTAGGACCTTTGCCCAAGATGATTTAATTACCTCATACATCACTCTGTAAGTGAGCTTAGCATAGCACACACTAAAGAGATCCCTTTGAAATACAGAAAAAAGACACTTTAAAGAAAAATCGATACTTTAATGTTAGAATTGATTGCTAAATGAAACATTCAATATAAAAAGAATGGATGCTTCGGAAGCAATCCCCTCCTGGGATTTGAACAGCCCCCAAAAAGTGAGAATCACCAAGTAACACTCATGAACATCTACCCATATTTATAGCCATTTGACAGGAAAGTTAATAAAACCAGTATTTGGCGAAGGTGTGCAGCTGTGGTCTTGGTACAAAGGAACTGTAACAATATAGCATCAAAGACTTATATAGTTAATCTTCACTGAATTTACAAAGTTCCTGTAAATTCGATTCCCAAGAGCAGGTGCCGGTGTTGTTCTGGTTGGTTTCGCTGTATCCCACACATAGCAGTGCAGCTTCATGGGAAAAGCCATGGCAGTGGGTTTGGGGGGGGGGGGGCTGAACCTGAGCAGCAGGTTTTGCAATTGCTCAAGTAGTAATGACACGCTCTCCTCCTCTGCGGCCCATGAACAGAACAGCCTGGAATGGAACAGAACCGGAGCCAGGTGCCACTTTTCAGTACCTGGTGGGATGCCAGGGAGGTAAATGAAACACCTGTTGAAACTGGGAAGGAGAACCAGCACAAACGATTATGCCAGTCTGGCTCTCCTTCTGGGCCTGACACTGGCCACCTCCCCATCATTTCCCACATATATCTTTATCTCTCTCCCCCTTTGGCAGCTCCCCGCGCTCCCATTCTCCGGGACTAACACCAGGTACCTATCCGAGGCACCTCCTCACTAATGCCTTGCTATGCAGATTTGGGCCGCCCAAGGCGAGCGGGTTCACGGGCCTCCCTGTGAGCTTTGAAGTGACGCTAAATGCCACTGGCTCGCCCGCCTTATCTGATCACCTCCGGGCCAAAGGGTGGCACCTGCGGGGACAGACGGGTCCCCCAGTCTCTGGCTTTCCCTGACAATGGCGAGGCAGGAAATGTCAACAGCTGCAACAAGCTAAGCGTAACAGGGAAAGCCCCTATTGCCATTGTGACCAGGCCCCCCCCCCCCCGCCCCACAGGAATTTTTTTTTCTGGTCTTACCTAACAAACACCTCAGTAAATGGCTGTTATTAAAAAAAAATTATAAAACAGCACTTTGAATCAGAAGAAATATACTTCTGAGAAATAATCAATATGCCAGTGGGTCCTTCCTATTTCCTTCACACAAAATCTCTCCCGAGGAGTCAAGGGTAAAGCTTTCCTCGATTGTCTGATTTTATGTGTTGCCATTTTAATTACTGCAGCAATTAAACAGAGAGAGGAATGGCGCTTTTTCATGTCCTAAACAATCCGATCCAATCCTACTGAGTGATGCAAAAAGCCATTCCTCATTACAAAGTGGTCTTTGAAGAACATTCCACTATTATTTAACTTTTCTCACGAGGATAAGGGCATTTAGCGTTTGCTGTTGTGGGGGCGGGGGGGGTGTTATTAACTACTTGTCCATCGCCAAAAGACTGGCCTAGGCATTTGGGAGTGACAAAAGATAATAAAACAGAATCCCTAAATCACCTCCGCTAAACGGGCCCAATTTGTTTGGCCGTGACATACTCTTAAATCCAGTGTAATCAAACTGTTTTTCATTTTTACGGCTAAACTGGCTTCTTAAAGGGATTGTTGCAGAATAGCCTATTCATGTTCCTGGGTCTGAAAATTATGCTTCATATGTCAGGCAGGACATATATAGTTGTACATTATGAGAAAAAGGTATGTGTAATATTTAAATTGTAAAAAATAATTAGGTATGTGACACATTTTCTACATGGCAGGTTGGGGAACAGCACGACAATAGCATGAATTTCCTGAAAGTTGCATTGCACTTGTCAGAGCCCTAACGGAAAATTTATACAAAGCAAACACTTCCTTGAATATTTATTACACATTTTCCCAAAAAATTCGTTCAAATTCAGTGGCATTAAATCCATTAGTAGATAAAAGCAAATCTGACAGACTCCCCAAGGGCAAGCAGCAGAAGCCGAGCGATTTACATGTTTTTTTTGTACCTAGAGCGTAATTAAAAATTTACACCTGCTGCGGATTCATTATTTACACACGCGTCTTTTTTATTCATCTTCATTGACAAGCGTTTGCGTCTGTCAGACGCATACAGACGCGCAGTAAGTTTGCGCGTCTCCCGATCCTGGTGCACGGCTTCTATATGCGCGGCGCGCCCCGCTCGCCCGGGTGAGAAGCGCGCGTCCGCGCCGCTCGCCTCATGCGTGAAAACGGGAGAGCCTGACGGGTCCTCAAGCGCTGTCCCACGCACGGCGCTCGTTGGATCACTCCTTGCTTGTTTGGATGCTGATAAATAATGCTTTAGCTACAAGTTATTGAACTCTGTACAATTCAAACGTAACTGGTAACTGATGTAAAGTGTTTTTTTTTCTTGATTTTATTTACTACTATTTTTTAAGACAACGACCTGGCAAAATGCACGTTTTAAATCTGGAATCTGTGCTTTCTTTCCTTTGTGCTTATCAAACCTCAGAAAGCAGAACAGTCCTTACCATATTAGTCATTGAACAAGTCAAGCAGATTCCACCATGCGCAAAATCATGTGGGTGTCTCGCTTACAACATCTTCAAATATGCTTTTTTAAAAAGTTTTTTTTCCGAAACCACATAAGTTGAGTTTTAACTTCTAAAAAAAAACGCCTGCCAAGTATTGAACTCCTCCAGGTCCTGAGATTCCTAAGTATATCCTTGTGCGCGCGCATTTCATTTTCATTTAAAAGAAACATCAGCCTCTTTGACCGCAGCCTCTGAGATCTGTTTGGGAAAGTTTTTTTTTTTGTTTTTGTTTTTTCCAGGGGAGGGGGGCGTTAGCCACATATCAATGGTAGATTGATACAGGGAAGATTATTTGCTTGGCAAGGTAAGAGAGCACAGCGGTGCAGATACTCCCCATTTTACTCGAGAGACTTGAGGGGGGGGCGGTCCTCGGGGAGCACTTTCTGTGTACGTCTCCTACCTTTTTGAGCCGGAAAGCCAGGATATATTTGTGGTTTTCTGGCTCTGAAGTGTGAGCAGCTGATGGCTCCCTTCATGCTAAGTAAACACTTCCATTTTAGAGTGGTGCGACAGCTACGTACAGCCATTTTGGAGCTTAATCCCAAAAGTGTTGCAGTTTATGCTGGAAAGCTGCACCTTGCTGGCACTGGAGACATCATCTTATTACCTGCCTTTGCACAGAAAATGCAGTAAATTATGACCGACTTTTTGTGCACTCTAGTATTTCATATCCATCTATCTTCCTGCCATTTATCCTGGCTAGTTTCATAAAGGCGGGGGGTGAGGCCTGGAGACGACCCCAGGCAGTGCAGGGGACAAGGGTGGGGCTCACCCAGGATGGGGGAGTAAGAAATATTGTATGAAATAATTAACTTACATAAGTTTTAAAGTACTGTTTACTTTTATCGCCATGGACACTCGTCAGAGAGTGGGTGAAGCAGTGACAGGTGAACGTGTCAGATGGTTAATCTGGCAGACATTACTGAGTGGAGGGGGGGTCACTAGGGAGATTACATCACTTGGCCATTAATCTTGCAGATCCCTGTAATACTGGTGGGTGGGGTACAGCATGGCCCGGCTGGTGGGGCGGGTTGTTCAATTTCTATACTAGAACATCTGCTTCTTGTTCCCTCTGAATCTGAGCAGCGGAAAACCGATCTTACCGTTTTATTCCTGCACTGCTGCCCTCACCACCTTTTTGTTCATAGGCGGGGCAGTGGCGGCGGTACCAGCTTTAATACAGCCCCCCCATTACTGTATGAGCAGATGAGAGACACCCACCCAACCATGAAAAGGGATATGAGACCAATTCAAAGGATTCGCCCACCTCAGCCGCGCATCTGGTATCGTCTCATTACGCAACACGCGCGGCATCGCCGGCCCGTTACCGCCACGCTCTCAGACCCATTCTTTATGTCTCCTCCATCATCTGGCACCCATTACCGGGGCGAGATGACCTGAAATAATGCTCACACCCTCAGCTTTCCCTGCTGTGCCGCTCAGGGTAGTAGAGCGGTTAACGTAGTGTGCAAACGTGCATCACCTGGGCCTTGGGCCGGCCCAGTTCACACCTACCATATATTAAACGTGCGAGGAAAGTATTTGACCCCTTGCACTTCATGAAGGATTTACTGCTGAGAATGTGGTCCATCGCTCCATCTTCGGGCCAGATGAGAAAGGCCCTGTCACATCCATCGAGGGCATCACTTCTTGCAAAGACTGTTTTTTTAAATGATCTCTCCTGTACTATTCTACTTCCTTTGTAGGAGCCAGTGACTACAGACTGGATGCTTTCTCATTCTGTTGTGTTTGACACAAATCAAACAATGCAATATAGAAGCAGACCTACACAGAAATATATGTAAACAGTGCACTTTGATTGGATGTTAATAATTAATTATTACGTATACACCAATTTTCTATAGGAGAGATAACGAAAGAGACATTAACTGAATATTACAAATTAAACTTAAAATCCCTGTAATCCTGACCAAATTAAATTTAGATGATGGATGGATGGATGGATGGATGGATAAATAATAGCGGTGTACATTTAAATATCTGTATATTATATATATGTATGTTGATGTGCATAGTGTTTCTTATTATCTTTAAATTCCAAATTTTTTTTTCTTCATATTCCAATATATGTTCCATATAAATTTATTTAATTCTGCATGTAACTAAGGGCTAGTTACAATTAAACAATAATCCTAATCATGTCTGCTCAGCCATCATACTGCCTTTTCTGTCAAGGCCGTCAGTGAATAACAGAAAGAGAATTTTTAATATCTCTATCATGCAGACTGGCTGCATAGTCAGGGCCTGACAACGTCATTGATAAGCATTCTGCTCTCAACCCAAGCATCACCTGTCATCGAGGTATTAAAATCGCACCTGTTCCTGGCACAAATTGTGGACCCAAGGACCACACACAGGACCAGGAAGCCCCTTATTCTCAACATTCATTTCATTCATTTCTCATTTTGTAATTGCAGCTTCTCATTATGTAATGAAAAAGCAGGCATTGTCACCTGCCTGCGTTGTCACTTTCTGCAGTGTCTTGGTCAGTGTCTCCCAATCTGGTACTCGGGGACCCGCAGGTAGTTCACGTTTTTGCTCCCTCCCAGCTCCCTGTGTGGACTGTCTGGCAGGGACCTGGGAGGATCGTCTTTGGGTCCCCGAGGACCGGCTTGGGAACCACTGGTCTCGGTTAATGCTTTTTGTATGTCTGACAGACCAGGTGTGCGGCATGCAAGGCTTGCGACTTCTGAAAATCTCATAAGCAGTAAATCTATTAATGCACGCACATACTCAAACTGTGCATAATTTATGCACAAACAAATGTGCATGTGAACCACATACACTTAAGAACAATTGTGGTTTGGGGCAGGGGACAACAGAGATAAGCAGGAAAGCATTATCCCTGCCATCTCTCAAACTCTAATGCAGGCTGGAGTCAGAAAAAGGCAGAGCGATTCATTTCTCCTTAGTAGAGTTCACTTCCAGCTCCAATTTTATACCTACGCACATTTACTGACAAAGTAAACATTACACTTGTGGACTTCATTTCCTCATATATATTGCCACACATTCACTCACACTCACCCAAATATATACAAACAGAGGCATAATGAACAGAGTAAATGGGGAGAAAATACCATGGTGTGAGAACTGAGTGGGTGTAGCGATGATGAAACCAAGATGTTCTGATGTTTTCAAAAGCTCTTCGGGAAACTGAAGGACAATATGAGAGCTTGAGACTGTTGACTCATTTTGTGACTTTAAACATGGTGCATCGTTAGAGATGGCACAAAAACAGGGAGGACTGGATGACAGGGATGTTAAAGCAAGTTTATCAGCACTGTTATAAAAAAAGACACCTTGAGCAAGGGAACAGCTATGTAGCCCTCATTGCCGTTTCCATTCCAGAAATACAAAAATAAACATTATAAGCATTTTTGCCAGAGCCATCATGCAGTCTGTGATTGGTTATCTCAAAAGGAAGAGATACCTGCTATCAAGATTTCAGCATTATTGAATGTTTATCCTGGATTAACAAACCCGGTATGCATTGTGGATGAATGATGGTTAGGCTGAGATCAAGGGAGATGTTATCCAAAGATATGGGAAAAATGAAGCCAGTCTACTGTCTCTTTATCTCATAACATTAAAGGAATATTGAAGAAATGTGACCCCTGTGGCATATTAAAATGTATTTAAAATGTAATCTAAGTAGGTGATACTATATTAATTAGATGCCAGGCACATTGAAAAACAATAGCTTAGGTCATTGCAGCAGAAAGGACTTTTTCATGCTAGCCGCTTGTTAAAAAAAACTGTTGACGTCCACATCGTGTTCCTGCATAACACTTGTGTTCATTATCATTAAATAAGAGGTAACACCATTAGCAGTGCTAGAGAAGGGATTGATCCCATGCCTTGATATCCAGAAAGCTTCACTGATAGACGTAGCCACCCATTGCCAGCTAACATCTTTAGCATTCTGTTTTGTCAAAGCCTGCTGCGTGTTTGTGTTGGAAAGATCAGTCATGCAATACCGGTCCTAGGGTGGGCGAGCATCAGAGCCGGGGCCCCCTGGAAAAAAAGTGAAATTGGCTGGCAAGTCGGCACCTTCTCAGAAGTTGTTGCCCTTAGCAGCTGCCTGTGTCACCTATAGGACTGACTGCCCCTGCAGTCATTTACAAAATATGAAGTTATGTCTACTTTTTTCATATGGAATGCACGGAAATGCTACTACTTTATTGCATCCATCAATCCATCAATCTTCTGCAATCCCTTATTCTATTCAGGGCCACAAGGGTTCTGTAGCCTATCCCGGAGGCTACGGATGCAAGGCAGGGGGCGCCAAACCCATCGCGGGACAGACTCACACCCCAGTCACCCACACACCATTCACATACCCCACGGGCAATTTCATGACTTCAATTAACCTCAGCATGTTTTTGGACTGTGGGAGAAAACCAGAGAACCCAGAGGAATCCCCATGACGACACGGGGAGAACATGCAAACTCCACACACATGGAACCGTGGTGGAGACGCGAACCCAGGTCCCAGCGGTGTGAGGCAACAGTGCTAACCACTGCACCTCTATACTGCTCCCTTCATTATGTTTTGCTATAACATTTATTTAGTTTGACAAAGATCCCAAAAGCTCCAACTCGTTTGCTGTCTTTATACAAACTACCTTCCTACCTAACTGTGCGGCTAAGAGTAGCATCTTAGGAAAAAGCAACACTGTTTTAACATGCCTACTGGACGCTTTCATCTTCCAGCGTATACTCCACTTTATCAGTCTTGGGATTAGACTCCTAATCACCACAACCCGCATCATTAATTAAGTGGTCATTGAAGATGGATGGATGAATAATCAATTGCTTTGAAAGCTGTTGTGAGTGATGTACTGTACCAGGTAAGTGGGTAAGGAACCGTACTTGGGTCTAGTAGCGGGGTCACTGTCTTGATCTGTGTCATCCTCAAATGTATCTGTATAAATTGCTCAGGGACACATGGGTGAGTTGTGTTGTCACACATGGACTGGTTACACATGGTTGTAACATGGATGTCCCCTCAGAAGTCAAAAAATGAGCTTCTCTTGAAGAACCCTTATCAAATATTTAACAATGTAGGGCAAAGACTTTGAGGTAGGATACATGAACTGATGTTTCTCCTGGCTGCTTATGAGGTCAGGGGGTGGGGGGGAGGCAGGGCCCCCCCAACTGTGCAAAAATGAGATGATGATGCACCTTTCCTGGCGGGCAGACATGTCAGAGAGTGGCTCATTCCACCCATCCGTCCCTTTTAAGCAGCTCCGCACTGCCCACCCTTCTCTAATTGAGTGTAATTATGACTCACAAAGCACTGACTGTCTGGTGAGCAGCATGTGTAAACCAGCCCCTAGATCTCATCTTTCTGCATTTAATTTAAAACTGTCGACTCACACTTCAGTAGGAAAGTCTGTTCTAGCAACAATCTGAGACACATCAACTGGATAATCTTGTCTCTAAACATAAATGGCTCAATTCAATTATTAATAATGATACTTCCCACAAAAATTAAATATAACCCTTCTTATATCACTATTATTGCTAAATCACCTATAATTGGGAGCGTGTATGGCTCAGTGGGCTAAGCCTCTATGCTTGTGATCCGAAGGCTGCTGGTTTGAGACTGACCTTGCCACATTTGCGGGTCCTTGAGCGAGGCCCTTAACCCCCAGCTCCCTGGGCACTGCTATGGGTGGCTGCCCTTCATGGCCAGCTTACTCCCACCTACAGAGAGCAAGTTGGAGGAGGAATAAAGAGAGCTTCCCCACCGAGATCAATAACGTATCTATTACTACTGTATTATTATAACTTGAAAATAGAACTTTAGCCTAACTTGACACACTTATTTTAGCTTTATTGCAAAGGAAGTATCATCTTGTGTCTAATATCCAATTACAAATACAAAGATAACATACTAAGAATAACACTGGTGCTTTTTTCATATGTATACTTACTCTGAAGCCAAAAAAGCCAGTACAGAGCACAATTGCCAGCTCATACTAACATCTAAGAGGCACTGCTTGAGTATTATGACACGCAATGACAAAAGTATTGTGACACCAGCTTATCCAACATCTGTCTCTGAAGGGTATTAATATGAAGCTGGTCCACCCTTAGTTGCTATAATAGCTTTTACTCTTCTGGGAAGGCTTTCCATTAGATGTTGGAACATCACTGGTGGGATCTGCTGCCATTAAGGTTGGGTGTTGATGTTGGGTGATCAGGTCCCTTTCTGTGGCTACTACTTCACAGCTGAACTTGCTCCCAGATGTTTCCACTTCACGTTCATTTCACACTCGGTTGACCAGGGCAGCTCAAGCAGGACAAAAATGTAGGGAACTGACTTGTTGCCTAATGGTGTCCAGTGATGGTAATAGACTGGCCAACCTCTTCTGTATGACCATCCATTCTGTCGCCATTGATTGATGCTGGAGACTGCATGGCTGTGTGCTTAATTATACACCGGTATGTCATCAATGGGTGTGACTTATGTGGCCAATTGCTGTAATTATTATGGGTGTTCCTATACTTTTGTCCAGATTGTGTATTAGTAAGAGGCTTCATTTGTGCAGAAGAGGAATAGCAGGCAACTAGTTACCGTCACTACTATACGGACATAAGCTGTGAATAATACACTAAATAAATCATGGTGAAACCTTGATTGTCATCTTTAACATAGAAAACCAGCTTCTGTGAACAAGTAGATAACGGCCGTCGCACGTTTTGTCGGCGCGGGATAGGGAGACCAACAAATATATTTTAATTAATGGGGATCTTTATTATCTGCTAGACCACTAAGAGGGTCTAGTCGGTTTCCTTCACAACGTGTAACAATACATAAAAGAATACAGAAAAGGCACAGAAATAACATATACAATGTTATTTGTTTTAATTTGGCAAAAACGTATTTCTCCCCTTACACTCCGGAAATATCAACCAAATACTTAAATAAATAACACACTCGAGGTGCAAAATAAAAATACTCTCTATGCTCCTAAAGTAGTACAAAATGAACGGCAGTGGTGACACCAGGAGGACAAAACACAAAACATAAGCATCAGACACGATACATTTGTCATGTACTACCTACGTTTACATTAGATATTGGAATACTTATAACTTAGTTACCCCCACAACTAACTTCTGTAGGTTCTCAATCCTCTGGATGACTCAGAACTAAATGAAATAAAATAATTAAATGGAATAAAATAACATTTATAAATCCGCTAATATCGTCCGCCTAGACAACCCGCCATTACCATGCATAGTGTTCGACCAACAAAACAACGATAATCTTACATGAAAGAAGGTATTACTATGCATCTACAGCCCCCTTACTCTGGACACTTTCCTTCACAAATAGTTAAAGAAAACCACGCATCCATCTTCATACAGAGTTCTACAACCTTCACCGAGTATTTCATGTCTGCATTTCTGTACTTACAAAAAGTTACCTGCAGCTACTCAGCACACAACAGCCGCTCCGACTAACTCCCGGCTGTTTCTCCCAGTCACGTACGCACAGCAATCCCAATGAGCTTTGTAAAGCTCATACCTGTACTACAAAGTGACGTCGCTGTAGTCCTTCTCTCCCAAAGGAACATACACCTCAAACACCACACAACTACTTACACATGTGTTCATCCAGTAAGACATGACCCGACTACACACGTCTGGATGCTCATTCAGTAACAAGAGCACCATTATGGACCATGAAGTCAGTGATTAGCTCCAAAAAGCAATAGTGATCTTTATCGATACTCTTCTCCAGTGTGTGAAATTGCTGCCTGCGAGACTCGCCTTTTGGCAAACCAGTGAAGGGCGACCACACAGGCTATAGGTTCACACCCCACATCCAAGGCTTGCTCCCATGAATACGTTTATGCTCTTCATTAGTGCATTAGCAACAAATACATATTACATATGTATAGGATATTATAAAAAATAGTATCTATTCATTCCCTGGTTGGAGATTATACTGTATGCACAGTACTGTGCAAAAGTCTTAGGCAGTCAAAGAAAATGATGCTAAAATGATCTTCCTGTTGGTGTAAAACTATGATATCTGTGAGTGTGTGAGCTTCTGCTAAAGTCACCCCAGTATGTGCAGCGACCGTCCGATACACCTGTGCATTTTTTTACCTCTAGCACACCTCATATTGGTAATGCATACTTTATTTAATTAATTAAGTTAATTACTTGCACTAGTGCTGAAATTTAACAAATAAATGGAATCTAACAATGCATCTGTAACTTTTCGGAGAACAGAGAAACATCCCTGTTCGTTTTCTTTGTTTTACCATCTCATTTTAAATTGTGTTTTTCGTTCTGAGCAAATATGCAAAGTACTGTGTGTAGTATTATAACTCTGGTAGCTAATTTTGCTCGACATATGTACAGTATGTTCTGTTATTTCCGTTGCTTGCTGCTGTGTCTCCGTGTTTTGTGTTGCCAATCCTTACAGCAAATGAGAGTGAGGGACTCGAATGGTGCCTAAAAGGCCACAGAGGAACGGCTTCCATCTCACTGTTTATGAAGATCCCAGTAATGAAGGCTGGGCTTTCAGATGTTTACTGAGCAGCGCTGAACCGCACAATAATCCCCTGTAACGCCTGAACCCCCCCGACACGCTAAGCCGGCGCGTGACTGTTCCTCCTTCTCCCGGATTGTTATGGCCGTGTCCAGACGTGGCGTCTGCCTCCTGTTCCCTGCACCCATCCCTGCGATGGTTCCCCCTGCTTTAGCTGCTAACTTTCCGCACGCTGTATTCCTTGTCACCTTTCCTTGCGCCCCATCTGCTCTACTGTTTGTTGATCCCTTTATCACTCCTCCCAGTAACGCTGTTTCATTAGGGTTTTACTCTGCAAAGCAAACATCGGTCGCTGAATTACACGCCCGAAATGCCGTCCGGTTTTTAAGTTCTCAAGATGAGAACAAATCGTCTGCTGCCTTATTATCCACAATGGCTCTTAGTCCCAGCTACCATCAAGTTTGAACCCAACTTGTTATGAAGGGCTTAAGATAATCCATTGAGCATCACAAGCGCCACTGCCCACTGAATAACTCCTACAGAGCAGCGTTTACCAATCCGGTCCTCGGGGACCCACAGACGATCCATATTTTTGCTCCCTCCTGGCTCCCTGCCAGACAGTCCACACAGGGAGCAAAAACATGGACTATCTGCGGCTGCCTGAGGCCCAAGTTGGGAAGCACTATTATAGAGAATCTTCATGCACCTCTCATCTCTTAAGAGAATAAGACTTTCCCAAAACCTGTCTAGACTGCGTTCTTCCCGAGAGACCAATGTCTTTGTATCTTCACCATGCTGACGCTTCATTAAGGTGAAGCAATTGACAGATTCTGCACAATAACACTCACTGTAATTATTTATATGCTGGAAGTTCACATAGACAGGATCAATGTACAAGCAATGCCTTGTGTCCTTTCTTTGACTATATAACTTTTTAGTAACTGACAAGTCTCGCTTATATGAAATAACACTGTTTGCTAACTTAGTAGGATTTAATTATTACATTTTACTGAGGGGCTGTGTTGAATATCTTCTCCCAATGTCACCTTTTCGGCAGTCATATTAATTGTTCTGGTCTTGGGAGAGAATTTATGTTGCAGATATGGGTATGCGATGTCCAAAAAATCAACTTGGCCAAAACGGATTAGTGTCAATGTTTTAAAATAAAGTAAGAATGTAACTAAATATTAAGTTGCCTTTTATGCGGTCCACCTCTGTAACAAATTTGCCATCGCTTGCCTGTCCATGAAAAGCAGCTCTCTTCCTGAGGATGGGAGGCAGAATCACCAGATTTAAAGCACATATTATCACTGCTCATCGTCACTCTTACGGACATCATTTATCATCCTGCATGCATTGTTTGCCCAAAAAAAGCACCTCTATTTTTTGCGGATTGCAATACAAACTGATTATTAGGTGCGCCCATCACTTGTGACTTTATATGTGCCACTCTGGTAGACTGTCAAAAAAGTGCCGTCGTTTGGAAGTGCAGTTGCCCTGACTGGTACCACACCTGCTCTGAAGCTCTGCTGGGTGTAAACCCACTATGACTCACCACTCCTCACATCAGCATCTAACAGCAACCGTATTTAAGTTTGCCCTTCGCTTAATTAATCTCGCTTTTCCCTTTGCATATTCTAATCTATGTGCTACACCCATTCTGGATCTATAAGCTGAAGAACGTAAGTCATCTGAGTTTGGACACAATTTTTTTGTTATTCTGATTGTGTTGTGTTGTTGATGTAGCCTTTTAAGTTACTTTCCTGTATGTTGTTTTTATTCTAATCTATGAAATATAGAATCTCTGCATACACATGGGAGGTATATTTGTATGCGAGTTTTTGCATTAAAGGATTATTTATCGTGGCTCCTATAAGGAATATGCTTGGAAAGACTGCATTTGCTACCTTTTTCTGGAAACTGTCACATGATGACATTAAACGTCTCCTGACAAATTAAAAGTATCAAGGTTAAATGTCTCCATTCACCATGTCAAGATGAAATGTTCGAAAAGGGCATGATCTCAAACACTCAGAGGAAAGTATTTGTTCTGTGACCACGTATCTATATAACTTTTGACTTCCATCCTTTTTTTTTTTGCCGTGATTTGCCTCGGAATAGTGCTCGTCTGCCGGTGAAATGAAGCTGTGCTCTGTTTTTCTACCTCCCTCTGTGCCCCCTTCACTCTCAGCACTTCCCACACGTTCCTCTAATGCTGTGACTTTTTAAAAAACGCACTACCATGAGAGATTAACAAAAAGATTGCAGTAACAGAGGAGTCAGGGAAACGAGCTGTGCAGGATCCTTCTTCCGTTGCTTATTATG
The DNA here is from genome assembly GCF_048594095.1 of Paramormyrops kingsleyae. Taxonomy (NCBI): domain Eukaryota; kingdom Metazoa; phylum Chordata; class Actinopteri; order Osteoglossiformes; family Mormyridae; genus Paramormyrops; species Paramormyrops kingsleyae. The sequence goes on from NC_132801.1 coordinate 12,152,924, forward strand.
GGAAAAATCCCGCCATATATTGAAGAGTTCAGTTTCAGGAGCAAGTTTATTTTTCGCAGCACATTCAGGCTTCAGTTATAGGGCTTTACTTTGTCTCACCTTCACATCGCAGCTTAGGGAATCGCCGTGGTAACAGTGCCATGCCTGGGAAGTGGCTGCCAACCTTTATGTCGCCTTTGTGAAAAATGAGCAAATAAACCTGCTGTGGCCCTTGCTTTGTTTGGAGGATGCAGCTGTGCACTGTGCCTGATTTGGGTATTGTTCTGAGTTCCCAAATGGAATGGAGTGCATTGGTGTGAGCTGAAATGACACTTTATTCACTATTGTATAGGCACAGGTACATAGGAATTCTTTATTCATTATATCACCTATCCTGTTCTCCTGTGAGACACACAGACCAGTGAGCGAGAAGCTTGGGGTCAGAGCACTGGGTCAGCCATGTGCAGGGTTAAGAGCCCAGTACTACTATGATTACTTTTCAGGCCATGGGGGTTGAACTGACAACCTTCTGAACATGGGCACAGACTCCTAACCTGTAGAGACACAATGGCCCCCGCATCCCACTATCGATATAGGCGGAGATCA